>NC_133769.1:74099588-74218570 GCF_003597395.2 Chelonoidis abingdonii | reverse complement strand
AGGAGAGAGAGAGACGAATTGCTCATCACTCATCGATGAGAAGGTTCCCTAGGTATGGTATTATTGTGTACATAGTGAGTGTAAATTAATTATATATTATATATGATATTAAATGATCTACATGGTGTAGGGTTTTGGTACTTAAGAGGGGCTATCCAGGCTATAGTAAATGTATAGTCCTGTCTGTTGTCTCTATTTGAAGCCGAGGGAAATGAGGTGAATGACAATTCTTGGTGTGCCACTGCAAGTTAGCATGTTGATTCTTAATTAAAAGGTTGAAAAGTTTCCCATAGCCTAGCTTTGTATGTAGCGCTCTCGGTAGGATTGGATAGATAACTAGATGAAGCAATGGGCGTTAGAAACTGCAGCATAGGTGTTTATGTATTATTGTGTTTGGATCACTAGGAAAAGTTCCTAACTGTCCAGGATAGTTAACACGGTGGAAGGGAATAAATTGCCTAGGGAGGTTGTGGAATCTCCATCTCTGGAGATATTTAAGAGTAGGTTAGATAAATGGCTATCAGGGATGGTCTAGACAGTATTTGGTCCCGCCATGAGTGCAGGGGACTGGACTTGATGACCTCTCGAGGCCCCTTCCAGTCCTAGAGTCTATGAATGGTTGTTCTGATAACTCAGCCAATTTTTAAAGTTTACCTTGAGCTAAGAGCCACCTGGAGAATATTTAAGCTTGGTGTAAATTTCCTTTGTGAAGTTGCGTGCACCAGTGAACAGAAACTTGGAATGAAGTGTGGAAGGCACTGTCAAGCTAAGGCCATAGGCAGTGGTGTAATAGGGCAAAGGAGGCTAAGCTGCATCTGGTGCAGCCACCACCGCCAGACACCAGGCTGTGGGTTTTGGCGGTTTGCATGGGCTGGGCTTCCACCAGAGGAAGTTTTTGCTTATTATTATGCCCCATGCAGGTTCCGGGGCAGCTGAGGAAGTGGTATCTGCTATTCAGCTTCCTGGTTCATCAGTAATCAACGGGGATTCCAGAGAGATTGCTGATGAATCCTTGAGTGCAGATACTGCCTCCTCAGCTGCCCCGGAAGCTACATGGGGCATGTAAAAAGCTCAGGCTCTTCAGGAAGAGCTTTTGCTTTTCCTGCTGGGTGTCTTGGAGTTTCAGGAGGGGAGGTGTGGTGCAGCTGAGGTGGCTTGGGCTGGCCCAGGGCTCCTCTGGCCATGGGGGGATGGGAGGTGGGGAGACTCAGAGCTCTGGTCAGCCCGCGGCTCTGGGGTCTGGCCGCAGGGACCCTCTGGCAGGGGGATGGGGCAGAGCCCGGGTCTAACTTCTCCAAAGTGTGTATGTGGGGGGGAGGGGGATTCCTCCCATTGCCCAGGCTTAAGGCTCTACTCATGGGGACTTACACTATTGAGGTAGGCTTCCCCCTCTGACCTCAGCATGCAGAGGCTAAGCGGTGACACACATCCCATGTTTGCCCTCCTCTAGCAGGAGACATTTATAGTCAATGTTTTATTAACACAATTATTTTACAATTTCTTCTGTAAATTAATGGTGTGAATTTGATTCTCATAGCTATAAACCAGTGCTAGTCCTCTTAATTTTTTTAAACATAGTACAGTATATACAAAGCTATACTAGACCCTGCAACGTGTATTGGTTGTTAAACCTTTTCACTCACAGTATTGTTATGAACTCTGTACTGAACATACGGTGACAAGGTGTGCTCAAGCTTTACCCATACAATGTCAAAAAAATTAATGTGACCGTATTTGAAATGCACTAGATGTCTAGTAAGCTGCAGGATCAAGTGACCTTTAACCCTATACCAATCAGCATATGTTCATTTCTGAATGTACAATGAAGACATGTTGTTTACTGAGTTGCCATGAAGTAAAGTCAGTAGCTATACCATGAATTACTGTTCTTTCCATCAGAGTTAATGGATAGTTATTGTGAATTGTACGACAAAAGAACTACTCCCACTCATGACCCTGAAAATTGAACATTATCTCTTCACAGTATGACACAGAAACCTCCGCTGACGTTAGCTTCAATCACACACAACCTTTTCCACCCAGGCCACTATCTCAAAGCACTACTCCCTTTTTAATCCAGCCTCTAGTTGTTTATTCAGCCTAGCTTGGCTGTAATGCGATGGTTCTGGAAGTTGTGAAACAATCCAGCTGCACTTTCAAACATGAAGGAAGAAAGAGATGTTTGTTCATTACCTTCTGCTGTACAGTAAAAATAAGCTCTTTTGCTTTTTGAAGTGTATTTGGAGTAAATAGCTTCAAGACTAATCATACACCTGAAGAGAAAGACAGGTATGAATCAATCCCAGCAGGAATTTATTGCTTGGTATATGCCAAAGAATTAGATGTTATCTTTTAAATACTGCACAGCATTTTTCAGTGTCTCTGTAAACAGCTTGCATCAACGCTGTACTTAGAATTGAGGTCAGAGCTTCATAAATGAGCAGTTACTAACCAGCATGAGAGGAACTAGGCCTTCCTCTAGCTCAGCTGAGTAAAGAAAGTGACTTACCACTGCTGGAACTATGTATCTTTTTGACCTTATCTTCACTAGGAGAAAAGATGTATTTTTTTAAAACTCATGTTAGCTACGCCCATCAGCGAACATGTTAAAATTACAACTTGTTTTTCTAGCCTAGGATTTTAACTTGTTAACTAATATGTGTTGGTAACACAGGTTAAAAATACACATTTTTTCCCTAATGTAGATACAGCCTTCAAGTTTGAAGGCCAAGTACCCCAGCCTTGGAAAATTCCAAGAGCGGTTTTTGCCTTTTTATCTCTAGGTAACCAGTTTAAGGCCTTGATTTTGCTCTGGTTTCTGCTCATATGATACCCTGTGTATGGGTGTCCCACGGAAGACAAAGGGACTCTGAGGAGGAGGAAAAGGTCTATGATAGTAAATTTTGATGTAATGCTGGGTGATAAAACTGGCACAGGTCAGTTAACACTCAAACCATCAGTCAGTGACATTATTAGAACAAATTGTGTCCCATTAGCTGGCACCCACAACTGTTTCATGGGAACTGAGAGCAACTCATTGGTTCCTATCAATATTGCAGGAGTTTGTCACTGGACTGAAGGAGCCTGTGATATTTTAAATGGACACAAACACACATACTGCTATATCTTTGGCCTTTGATTCCTAGAGACTCTTTGCCTTGGTTTAAGCAACAAGAATTTGGCCAAGAAGCATCAGAATGGCGTCACAAATAAAAGGTTAATTTAAACAATAATTTTCCATTTCTTAGAGAACAGCCTTCTTGTACTTCCATTGTCATTTTACTTTCCTACCTGTGTCTTTCATTTGTCTCTACATTTCAGAAAAACAATTTCCTCCTTTCCTTAACACCAGTTACCTTGGCTGTGTAATCATCATCTAGGGACTGTGCTAGCACAACAGCCAGCACTTCTTTGAACACAAACCCAATTACTAAGTGAGACATTTACTGGTTGCTTTTCTCTCCTCAAGTTGAGAACTGAGCTGTTACCAAGCACTGAAAAAATATTTTCTTCAAGCCCTTATCCACCTCTGGTTCTGCCTCCCTTGGAGACAGGAACAGCACAATCGTGGCAACTAGAAGAGCTGTTTCTGACCATCTTATACTTAATGTATGTTTTAGTAGACTCCCTTGGTTTTTTCTGATTATCATAAGAAGAATGTCTGTCTTCCCCAGCCCCTGCTCTCAGGGCTCATGCTCCGTGCTTCCTCCACCCCACATTGCTGCTTCATGCAAAGGAAGATTGCTCAGCCAACACTGGTTTTCTCTCAGATTTTTAAAACAAAACTAAAAACCTCAGTAGCCTAATGCAAACAATCCTGAAACCACATTATATGGGGAGGGGAGGGGAGGGTGACTGGAGGCATTTTGCCTCTCTCAAGCGCAGTGCCTCCAGGAGAGCAGCCACTACTGCACCCCACTGCCCCATCCCCATGTGTCCCTGCACCCCCAATTTTATTCAGCCACTGCCCAGTCTGTTCCCACCCTACTAGCCCCCCTAACCCAAGTCTATGACACCCAGAAGCCCCATGTGCCCCACACTATCTGTCCCCCCATATCCCATGCCTCCTGACCTGGCTGACAGACAGGGTCAGCTCCAGGTTTTCTGCTGCCCCAAGTGGCGGTGGGGGGGGGAAGGAAAGCTGATTGGTGGCAGTGCAATTGTGCTGTTCCATTCTTCAGCAGCAGTTTGGTGGTGAGTCCTTTGCTCCCTCTCTTCCTCTTTGGCAGCACTTTGGTGGCAGCTCAAAGAGGAAGAGAGGGACTGAGGGACCTGTATCCAAATTCCTGCTGAGCCTGGGTGTGCTGCCCAAAGTGGATGGAGTGCTGCCCCAAGCACCTGCTTCCTTAGCTGATGCCTGGAGCCGGCCCTGCCAACAGACTTTTCTCTTCTCTGTCTGCAGCTGGGGCTGCTCCTGCTCAGAAGTGGCTGCTCTCTGTTCTGGTGCCACCCATCAGCCCCTGGTGGGTGAAAGGCCTAATTGCAGCACCTCTCCAACAGAATGTATGTTGATGTTGAATTCTGCACATGTGCAGTGGCACAGAATTTCCTCACACATAGAATCACAGGGTTGGAAGGGACCTCAGGAGGTCATCTAGGCCAACCCCCTGCTCAAAACAGGACCAATCTCCAGACAGATTTTTGCCCCAGATCCCTAAATGGCCCCCTCAAGGATTGAATTTACAATCCTGGGTTTAGCAGGCCAATGCTCAAACCACTGAACTATCCCTCCCCCTCAGAGAGAAGTAGATAGTACAAATCTGCTGGGAAGCATTCTGACATCTGGGGGCCTTACAGGGAAAGGGATTCACAGCAGGGAACATAACCTTGATTCAAATGAGAGGGAGTTTCTGATTAAAGTGTTTCTGATAAAACTCTGTTTTCTGTATTTGTGCTGTGTGTTGCCACCTTTTAATGTAGTGAATTTAGGACAAACATCACCTTTCATTAACTTTTTGTTTTAGAGCTGCTGGTGATCCAAGGCATGCCAGTCTGCTTTGCTGATGAGATACAGGAAGTCATGTGCACCTCTAATCACAACACTGATCAACCTAGACTTTTGAAATTCCATTAATCACAAACTCTGTTTTATTCCGTGATTTTTGTCCTCTTCTCCTAAATGTCCTGCTACATATTTTAAGCTACTTATCACCCTATCCCACTTTAAATCGTAAGTTTAAAGGAGGAAAAAAGACTTGTCCAGTCTTCTTATGATGTGTAAAAGGAGGCTTATGCTTTTCTTAAAAGGGTGTTTTTTTATGTTTGTTTGTTTTTTTAATAATATTAGCAATTTAGGTCCTGTGTAACCTGAAATACTCTATAGTTAATAGAGAACTAATGAAATGATGTGAGAGTGGAGAGAGTGTAAGTTCAGCAACTGAGAAGGGAGTGGATCTTTATTCAGACTGTTCAAAACCTCATACTTAGTTTATACTTATATACAAACTAACCTGCTGGAGAAAGAATGTATTGGTTTAAAAGTCAATATCCTTCCCCTTCAATTAAAGTGTGAAAAGAGAAGCAGCTCCCAAGTGCTTTTATTTTTTTGTGGTGAATCTCCATGATCTCTAGGGTTCTGATGTTGGCATTAGTCAGGGGTTGGGGACTGAATGGGAATTAGAGCACATACTTTGAGTTAACATGAATGTTACTGCATGCTATTAAACGAATAATACCAGCATGAATAGACATCAGAGTTTTAGAGTAACTATTTGCATTGAATGACAATCAAGGTTTGAGGTGTCTTTTTTTTTTCTAGCTGGGGTGGGGCAGAGAACAAAAGTTCTAGTCACATTTCCATGTTGTTTTGGACAAGTGCCATTGAAATGAGCTAGTAAAATTAAAGTAATTCCCTAAAGTCTATTTGCAAAGGGGAGATAGTCCCTACCCCAGGGAGATCATGCCTCTCTATCTTCTTTATTATGTGACTATAGGACCCTGGTTTTAGATTGGGATTACTAGGAGCTAGTTCAGAGACGACTGGTGCCTGCCGAAAGTAGGGGTGAAATCAGAATGAGGGCAGCTGACTTCAGCAGAGTTTCTGAGCATGCTCAGTCCATGTGAATATGTTCACCACAAGCCAAGCAGCAAATCGGGGGCAGCGGGGAGATATGTAATCCTGCAATCCCCCCAGCCCCCACATGTTGCCTCTGTAGATGATGTTGAAATGAAAATGACAGGTACCATTTTGTGTGTGTATTGCAGAGGTCAGAAATAGAAATGCTGTCAAATTCTTATTTGATGTGATAACTACATAAGGTTACCCCATTTTTGGCAGACCTTATTCTAGTTCTTTCTAGGAGATCAATTCAGGTCTAAAAATTTAGGGCCTACTTTGGCAAACACTTATGCAAGTGATTAATTTTATTCACATTTGTAGCTCTGCTGAAATCAATGGGACTGTTTGTGTGAGTAAAGTTATGTTTGTGGGATTGGGCCCTTATGCCCTGTCCTTGCTGCCGTTTAAGTCAGTTAGCAAAACTTCACAGGAATAATATAAACAAGCAGTGACTAATTTGGTAATAGGTTTAGGAAATTCTTATCACTCTATTGTTAGGTTGGCCTACAGCAGGCAAATGTACTTAACTTTAACAGCAAGTTGTGACATGGTAGTCACTAGTACTTGTTTGCTAGACTGATATTGACAGCTCTCTCTATTCCATGTCCATCACTGCAGGCCTCTAAGACCCTGAACTGATCAGTCTGCTTTGATAACTCTGCTCTTTAAAATGCTCTTGTTTACACAAATCATATTTTCCCAGCTCTGCCCTATTTAACAATCCCTATCTCCTGCTTTGGACATTGGTGTGGGGCATTTAATTTTGAATGACTTTGTTGAGGCTCCAATAACCTATCTTTTGGAACAAGGTTGAAGCCTAAGTTTTTTCTCAGGAAAATGGGAAACGTTGATCCTGATTCTTACAATGGTGTAAATCAGAAATAATTCCACTGAAGTGAATGGAGTCACATAGCTGCCTATTATCTATCTGTGGCCTGAAACCAAAACTCTCCCTGACGGAGTGGAGTAGGCATTTCGTCTCTTGCAGACTCATGGTAGATTGTGTGTTGTTCACTGACAGCTGACCCAGCAGACACCAGATGGAGAAGATTGATGACTTTCATGGATAACCTCTCAAATGGGGCAGAGAGGAAAATCGAGATACATTTAACTTGCCACTGAGACAACCATTGATAAATATAAATAGAAGGCAGCTCTGGAATGCTAGTAATGACATGGGAAATCAGGCAAACACCAGAGAAACCGTGGTAATGAATTCTTCCACCCTAATCTGATTTTATATTGCTTCGCTAATTACTGTCTGAAGTAGCAGTATCATGGCTGGCAACTGGTCATCTGTGAAAGAGGTTCACTTTTAGGAATTTTGGAAAATGAGTGGTTTAATTAACTTTTTTTGAAAAAAAACAAAAACAAACCTTAAACTTCTAAGCTGCCTGTGGAGAGGTTTTGTTTTTCTTTTCACTCTCTCCCTACATTCCTCCTAGTCCTCTTGCCTTGCTGCTCCCTTCATCTCTATCTCTCTCACTTTCACTTGTCTCTTGCATGACAAGTAGTTGTTATACTCTGCAGACTCCTACCTTGTAATTGGTTTCTTCTTTCTATAAAGCTGCACACAGAAGGAAAGCTATAAATAGAGGAACAATTCTCACAAACTGCATAAGAATGGGTCAGGAATAACATGTATTTAGGAAAAAGTTACAAGTGGAAGCAATTTGTCTTTTGAACTTTTAATGCTAAGAGAACAGTAAAGGATCTCAGAAAGACACACTCTTATTGGATCTGCTGTTTGCTTTTAATAAGCACTACACAGTCACAGTGTGCCAATAAACAGCTTGGTCAAACCACACAGGAGCATCCATTAAAATTGCTGTGACATTTTCAAGTCAGATGCCATAAATAAGAGGTCTGTACAGAAGGATTCTGAACAAATGGATATAAACTGGTCATCAACGAGTTTAGGTTTGAAATTAGATGAAGGTTTCTAACCATCAGAAGAGTGACATTCTGGAACAGTCTTACAAGAGGTGTCACCTAACAGGCTTCAAGAATGAGCTTGATAAGTTTATGGAGGGGATGGTCTGAGGCTGACTACAATGGCATGTAGCTTTCTGTGACTGCTAGTAGTGAATAACGCCAACAGCCAGTGATGGGATGCTAGATGCGGAGGGCTGAGTTACTATATAGAATTCTTTCCCAGGTGTCTGGTGTTGGGTCTTGTCCACATGCTCAGGGTCTAGCTAATTGCTGTATTTGGGCTCAGGTTCAGATTGCCTAAGACCTTGGGGGTTTTCCACCTTCCTCTGCAGCCTAGGGCAGGGTCATTTGCAGGTTTAAACTAGTGTAAATGGTGGATTCTCTGTAACTTGAAGTCTTTAAATCATGATTGAGGACTTCAGTAACTCAGCCAGAGGGTTGGGGTCTATTACAGAAGCGGGTGAGTGAGGGTCTGTGGCCTGCAATGTGCAGGAGGTCAGACTAGGTGATCAGGATGGTCCCTTCAGGACTTAAAGTCGGAGAGTCTATGAACACACTATATGCAGAGCTCACAGTGCGTTGCTGAATGAGGGGAATGGCTTCTTATCAGAAAAACCATAGGCAGTCCCAGTCATAATAGTAGAACACTGCTAAGCACAATGTTCCCAGAGTCTGCTATCAGAATTTGCAGGGTTAGGCAGGCTGTGTATAGCATTTGAAGAAAGGAGCAAGCACTTTCATGCTTCAAACAGAAATGAAAATGGCAAGTTTGGTTCCGTTTTGCCTACTTTTTGCAATCTTTCCCATTAGAATAAAAAATAAATGTTTTTATTACATCTTTCAGTAGTACTCTCTGTCATGGTGTGCTAGACAACTTTGACACCTCCATTCCAAAAAAAAAAGAGAGAGCCAGACTTGAAGAATAACTCATTGATCAAAGGGCCATAAGATGGTGATCTTTGAATTATTTGTGGCTGTGGTATTTAGACTCCTTCGTAGACAGTTTATGTTATATGCACTTCCCCCCTTTTTGTAGGGTTAACTAAATGTATAATGCCTTGTCTTTTGACATCATATTTCACTGCAGGAGGCTGTATGCTACTAGATATTGCATGTCTAAAGACCATTTGACTTTCCTAGCACAGGTGTGAAAGTCATTCTGTTGAGGATCTAAACAATCTCAGTTGTGGAACTAGTGCTCTGCCTTTTCAAAGGGAACCTCTTCTCATCAACGAAGGAGAATGACACTTCCAAACAATGAGATGACCTTTCATAGGACACATACTGCTAGCCCCTGGTTAACTCTATGTTAATACTTCTTCTTAACATCTCCTGTGGAATAGGAACAGTGATGGGGACATGGCATCTACTGTAGAAGGAAGAGATAAAGGCGGAGTGGAAGTTCTAGAGCCCTTCCACCACGACATCAAATCCTACATCACTGCTGGTGCAAGGATGGAGGAACATCGGAGATTTAAGCTCTTTGGAGCAGGGACTCATTTACTGTATGTTGATATAGCACCTAATACTATGGGGTCCTGACCTGGTCGAGGCCTATGGGCGTTACCACAATATAAATGTTTAATAATAATCAGAGCAGATACCTTGACATAGGCCTCCTGACTCTTTGCGAGAAAGGAAAGGAGCCACAGCTACCACTATTCTGAAACTGACTATTCATAAATCATTTTCCTTCATCGCCATTGTAGTTATCACAGGACACTTTAATGTTGGAAGCTGGTGGAGTGGATTAGCTTGTTCAGTAACAGACTGCCTGCCAGCCAAGTTTTCCTTCTCAAATTTTTGTTATAATAAGAAAAACAAAATTTAAAAAATGGTTTTACATGCATCTAAAATAAATGGAGGCGGGGTGGTGAGAACGACTATCTTAGGGTACAACTATCCTATGGTCTGAGTAGGGAGCTAAGTCTTGGTTCAACTGGAAATTAAAAAATATTAATCCTTCCTGTCCCATCACAATTTATTTGCAGAAAATGTAAATCTAAATAAATGACTTAAACCCAGATGCTAAATCCTCTTGTAACGTTTGTAGGTTTAATAAGCATCCTGCAGTTCCTATCTTTGAAATACCTTGGTTGGAATACCTGTTAACTTTCTTCATTCCCTAACTGCAGCATCTTAGCTATACTGACATTTTATGTCACCACTTTGACACACTCTTTAAGAGTTTCTGTTTGGTTTAATCTTGCTACTTCATGTTTCTTTGCCCATAAATACCAGTTCCTGCATGCAGCAGCCTGTTACTTACTTCTGAGTTTATGATAGGAAAGGAGTTTGGAGTTAATTAGATAAGTTGATCCCTGGCATAGCTCTGCTAAAGCCACAGGAGTTAACACGAGAGTTATACTTGGCCCATTGTAATAATTTGGCATGAGACAAATCATGCAATGTATCAATGTTGACATTAAGCCAAAAAGATGATGTCATTGCTGCATTACTGGAATCCCTGCTGCAATATGCGCTGATCGCAGAGAAAGCTCAAATGAAGAGAACAGTGTCTTGTTTGGCTAGTTTAAGGGGGACAAGCACATTTTTAAAGAACTCTCTCTCTGATGCATTCCAGCAGTAGTCAGGTACCAAAATAATTTACAGAAGCCTGCAGATCAAATCTGAACAGCAGCAAAATCTTAATAGCTCTTCAGTGAAATATTTGATCTCCAAAGTGTTGGGATTGTAGGACTATTGATCTATAAATTCCAAAACAGAGGGACATAATTCTGAAAAACGAAATGTTTTGAGGGTCAGGTAGGTCTCCTTAACACACATTTTTCTTCTAGCTGTGAAGATACGTTTGGGATTTCTCTTAAAACAATAGCAGAGAGCATGGTAGGAGTTGTGGTAAGGGTGGGATTGGGGAAGGTTTCAAGCAGAAGCTCTACAGTGAAGTAGAGATGGAGACAATAGCTTTAGGGATAATTCTTTATTCTAATTTCCTTATTCTAACACTGCATTCCTTTATTCTAATAAAGATTGTTGTTTTGTTAGAAAAAAGCAACTCCTTCTGTGACTCTTCAGAGTTGTCAGAAGACACTAGTTACTTGTTTCTTCTCAAAATCTCCTGACCCTAGTTACTTGATTATGCTAAAAATCTGAAATCTCTAGATATGTATTTTATGTTGTCATCTGTTTCTTTGCACTCGTCATCTCTCCTCTGATTATAGATTTCTCCATTCTCATGGAGACAATTAGTGTCTAGTCTTTCCCTTCACACTGACACCAATGGAGTTCTAACGGATGCTACTGCAGTTTGAAGAACTGGAGTACTTGTGGCACCTCACTCCTGTTCTTTTTGTGGATACAGACTAACACGGCTGCTCCTACAGTTTGAGCGTCTTAGTCAAACTGACATCAAAGCACCTGTCTCCTGCACTTGCATAGCTCCCCAGTAGTCAGTTCTGCATAAGCCTCTTCTCACTCAGCATTATATTGGGAGGAACGTGAGTATTGTAATGTTATTTCCACTTTTGTTTATGCCGCTTGCAAATAATAGCATGAGTTGAACTTTGCAGATCTGGTCGAGAAAGGTTAGTGATCTTATTCTGGCAAGTGGATGCACTCCAGAGAACAAAACAGAGGGAGGCGTGAAGTGAGGGAACCTATCTTAAGGCCTCATGCAGTGGACTAAAAGTGTGTTTGTTGTTGGACAAATGTACTTACGGGATTAACCAAGAAACTTTTCTGAAAGTAGATATGCTGCAGTAGAGCACAACAAAATTCTCCAGCCAGTGAGTATTTTCTTCCTGGCTGATCAGATATCATCATCTTGCCATTAAAGAATAAGGGCTAGATTGTGCCTTTAGGCACAGCTCTGAGTAAATGGTCATGCAAAAATAGCACCATCCCAGGAGTAGCCCTGGAAACCATTGTGCCTCAGAAAGACACCTCGGATTCGCACTTCCCTCTGGCTTCAGAGCAATAATAATTTGCTGCTGGCCTTTACTAGAAGAAAACTGACCCCTGGTTGTCAGCTTTGCTATAGTGGCTGGTACTGAAGCGGGGAGCTGATCTACCACTCACTTGCTCGGAGGGGTGGTGAGTGAGTGAGTGCACAGGCATCCCTCAAGGTCCAGGTAGGCTACTCAGCGAGGTAAGGGGTTTTCTTACTCTCCTTTGCTCCCCTGCATGGGTGTATAGGGCTAGATTATGACTTGAACTAAGTGTGTACAATAAAATACACAAGCGTGCCCTGTGGTCTTCACGCTTCAGCTATTTCACATGGCAAATGAGTGCTGTAGATAGCTGTACCTACAAACGGCTTACAGTAGGGGGAATGGTGGGAGGAGAGCAGCTCCCCCCCACCCGCACTAAATGATGAACAAGAGCTTCCCCCCCTCTCCCTGGCTTAGGTGAGGAGTGCTTCCCTGATGCTTCCTTTCCTTGTTGGCTGATGCTGTGAGAACTGACCTTCTTGTTTCAATCTACTTTAAACACTTTCGACAAATATGCTGCTCATTCATGTCTGCTGATCTACTGAACCTGTCGTGTGAGGGACTCCAATGGCCTGCAAGAAGTTAGTTAGTTTTTAGGTCACAGCTTCTCAAACATTGTTCCAGTGTTTTTAACTTAAGGGACCATGAAATATAGATGTCTTTGCTGACATATATTTCTTAATTTGGAGTCATTTCCCCACCCTTTCTCCACCCATTCCCCAAAATAAGTTGGGGGGAATATTGTGCATTTTGTGGCTGGGCAGACTGTTAACTTGTGTCTCTTGCTGGGTCATTTCCACATAGTAGAATGATCAATATACCAAATAACAGATTTGCTTTTGGTCTTAAATAGAAGAGTTTAAGAAAAGAAAAGAAAATATCCTGATTACATTTCCTGATCTTGCTTGAACCACCCATATCAGAACCTTTCCAGGGAGGGCACCTCAATAATTTGAGAAGCACTGGTCCAAGTGATTTGAACAATAATTGGCCATTAAACCTCCAAAGGAGAATTGCAAAGGAATACCTTACATGCATCAAATCCTTCTGTACCATAGGTTCTTTGTTCCTCTTTTTAAACTAGCAATAAATATTCAATCTGTGTCTTAGAACCTCATAGTTTTAACTCATTTACCTTTTGCAAATGATAAAAGTGATAGTGACCTGCTTTATGGATCTCAAAGAAACTGTAAATGTGCAGATTAACCAGAATATAGATTTTAGTGTTAGCTTCCACGTTTTATGCACCTCCTCTTTCCTGCACAGTATTTAACTCTTTCCAAGTCCTTGCTAGTGGCTTCCCTAGCCCTTCCCTAGCAGAATCTGGGAAACTCCTTGCTTTTTTTGTCTCTATTATGCATTCCCTCTTTTTTTGCTTGCACTTATATTGTGCATTCAATCCGTGGACTTTGCAAATTAACATCCTGATCCTTCAGTAATCTCCATCCAGGCAGCCCCATACATCCTCATAGAGACCTCAGTGGGTCACAGGACCCCTGCCTGTGGTGCTTATTGAAGGGTGTTAACATAGCATTTGCTTTCATTAAAAAAATACAGTTAACGTTACAAGGGCCACAGGTAACAATTTCAAATGCACCTCAGTATCATTTTCCAAAGCGATTTAGGGTATGTCTACACTGCAATTAGACACCTGCAGCTGGCCCATTCTATCCAACTCAGGCTAGCGGCTGAGGAGCTATTTAAGTCCACTGTAGACATTCGGGGCCCAGGCTCCAGCCATGGGTGTCTAACTGCAATATAGACATATCCTTAGGGGCTCAGCAGCAAAGTCTCTTTGAAAGTCTTAGGCCCTTAAGTGTCTAAGTCACTTCTGAAAATAGGACTTGGCTCCAAAGTCACTTAAGCACTTTTGAAAATTTTAGCCAGCACCTATAACCGTTTCAGATGAGCTACAACATCAGGTCCAATCAACTACACAATGTTGACAGGCTGCACTGATCACCATTTGTTTATCTCTGGCCTCACAGGAGAATACCAGTTATCCTTGGATTTATGTTCCCACCTACATTTGGTGCTGGCTGAAGTCCTTCATGTAACTATACAGACTAGAGTCATATGGAGTGCGGATTCCTCACTCAGTCTTGTAACCCTTCCTCATGTGAGCAATTCTTCCATAGCTCCAACGATACAGAACTATGCCAGGAAGTAAAGGATTGCTTATGTAGGGGTTACAGGTCGGGGGGCCTATATGCTAGACCTTGTCTTGGTTATTCTGTTTTATTACCTATATTGAAGCTAACATTTAAATCTGATTAGAGGTGGGCTCAGCCAACTCAGAACTGCTCATGTACACTACCCTGAATATAGTTACTGTACATGTTTATTGAGTTGTTATTGCTGAGGCAGTTATCAGTGTTATATCATGTTAGGTGACCAGAGAGCAAATGTGAAAAATCGGGACAGGGGTGGGTAGTAATAGGAGCCTATATAAGAAAAAGACCCAAAAATCAGGACTGTCCCTATAAAATTGGGACATCTGGTCACCCTATATCATGTTCACCATGGTACTCACAGAAATTAAGGGCACCAGTTAGGTACAACAGAGCAATCTACAGCGTATAGCATTAAACTGCTGCTACTGCTAGAAATACTAGCCATATTATCAAGATATCAGTGGTTTGAGCATTGGCCTGCTAAACCCAGTATTGTGAGTTCAATTCTTGAGGGGGCCATTTAGGGATCTAGGGCAAAAATCTGTCTGGGGATTGGTCCTGCTTTGAGCAGGGGATTGGATTAGATGACCTCCTGAGGTCCCTTCCAACCCTGATATTCTGTGATATAAAAACTAACAAAAACAAAGTACGAGACAAACCTTCAGTCACCCAAAAACTTAGCCAAACCAATGTATCTTGAATTGTACCCCTAAGGCTGCCACGTGTGGGATACAGGGAACTGTGCTGAGTGAACCTGAGCATCTGCTCAGTCTAGCCCAGAGGTCAGCAACCTTTCAGAAGTGGTGTGCCAAGTTGTGATAAAGCCTCTGTCCCAAATCTGGACCTTAGCATCCAAAATTTGGGGGCTTAACATGAACTCTCCCCAAGCTTATACCCAGCTTGGCTCTGATCTCGCTGCCACCAACCAGGATTTTAGGGCTCCTGGTCACCCCGAGTCACCCCAACCTTTCCCTGGGGGACCCCCAAGACCCAGAACCCCTGGGTCTCCCTATCTCAAAAATGCGGAAAAAAATACAAGCTCTCCCCTATGTCCTACTCTGTGATCTGCTCCCAAGTCCCTCCTGGGTGAGCCTGTGCGATGCAGTACTTAACTCTTTGAAGCAAAACAAGAGAGAAATCACCCTCCCTGAGCGATGCATTCCAATACCTAGTAAAGCAACATAAAGAGATTTTCACCCCCCTTCCTGTGCTCACCAGAGAAAACACAAAACCTCAACCAGGTTTTAAAAGAGACTTATATAAAAAAAAGAAAATACAGAAAAAATATAAACCCAACTGCATAAGATCAATACAGGCTCTTGTTATAGAAATGAATACACAGTCTGATTCAAAAAATAGCCATTAACCAGTCCCAGCCAAAATACACCTCATGACAAACCAAAGCCATCATAAACAGCGGATTGCTTCTGGTTTCCTTTTATACTCACACTTGATAGTAGAATATTAGAAGAAGATGTGATTCAGCAGAAAAGCTTTTCAATCCATACGCGGGAAAACAAAAGACCCGATTCTTCCCTCCCGGACTTAAAAAAAATCCAGTTCTCTGATTGGTCCTCTGGTCAGGTGCTTGATTCCCCCCTGTCCACCCCTTACAGGTAAAAGAAAATTAACCCTTACCTATCTACTTATGACACAAATCTTCATTTATTCACTCTATTTTAAGGTTTTGTGTGCCAGTAATACATTTCAACATTTTTAGATGGTCTCTTTCTATAAGTATAAAATATATAACTAGACTATTGTTGTAGGTAAAGTAAATAAGGTTTTAAAAATATTTAAGACCCTTCATTTAAAATTAAATTAAAACAGAGCGCCCCGGACCGGTGGCCAGGACCCGGGCACTCTGAGCGCCACTGAAAATCAGCTCGCTCAGGAGACTCTGGGCTGTATTCAGATCGGAGTCTAAGGAAGTCAATGGAAAGAACCCTATTTGGTCTGACTTACTGTGGTGGCTCTTGGGTCCCCAGGATGGTGACTCATCTTGTTACCTCCTGCCTCCAGCATGCAGAAATGTGCTTGGCTGGGTGCCAGTTCCCTAACACCACCAGCCTTTTAGCCACCCAAACACTCTCCTCTAGGCAATGCCAGCCCTCACTTTGCCTTGCAGGTTAACACTAGCTGCACCCCAGACCCTAAGTCCATTTGAAGCTTTTCCCTGTAGTGTCCATACTCTTATCCACTGAACACTTACAGAACTACCAGGTCTGTGTCCCCAGAAGAATAGTGAACACTCCCGCTTATATGATTCAACTCAGGCCCAGCACTTTGCTCAATAGCACAGCACTTATTCCTGTTTTCATTATAAATTAGGGCTATCAAGCAACTAAAGAAATTAATCGTGATTAATCTCTGGATTAAAAATAATTGAGATTAATCACGCAATTAATTGCGCTGTTAAACAATAACAATACCAATTATTTAAATATTTTGGATGTTTTCTACATTTTCAAATATATTGATTTCAATTACAACACAGAATACAAAGTGTACAGTACTCACTTTATACATATTTTTATTACAAATATTTGCACTTTTGTATTTGTATTTTTTCAATTCACCTAATACAAGTACTGTAGCGCACTCTCTTTATCATGAAATGTAGAATTATGTACAAAAACACCCTACATTCAAAACTAAAACAATGTAAAACTTTAGAGCCTACAAGTCCAATCAGTCCTACTTCAGCCAATTGCTCAAACAAGTTTGTTTACATTTGCAGAAGATAATGCTGCCCGCTTCTTGTTTACAGTGTCACCTGAAAGTGAGAACAGCCGTTCACATGCCACTGCTGTAGCCAGAATCACAAGAATTTACAAGCCAGATGTACTAAAGATTCATATGTCCCTTTGGTGCTTCAACCACCACTCCAGATGACATGCATCCATGCTGATGACAAGTTCTGCTTGATAATGATCCAAAGCAGTGCGGACCAATGCATGTTCATTTTCATCATCTGCGTCAGATGCCACCAGCAGAAGGTTGATTTTCTTTTTTAGTAGTTTGGATTCTGTAGTTGCTCTTTTAGGACTTCTGAAAGCATGCTTCACACTTCATCCCTCTCAGATTTTGGAAGGCACTTTAGATTCTTACGTCTTGGGTTGAGTGCTGTAGCTATTAGAAATAAGAAATTTCACATTGGTATCTTTTTTGAATTTTGTTAAATCTGCAGTGTAAGTGTTCTTAAAACAAACATGTGCTGGGTCATCATCCAAGACTGCTATAACGTGAAATATATGGCAGAAAGTAGGTAAAATAGATAAGGAAATATACAACTCTCCCCCAAGGAGTTCAGTCTCAAATTTAATTAACAAATTATTTTTTAACGAGCATCATCAGCATGGAAGCATGTCCTCTGGAGCGATGGTCGAAGCATGAAGAAGTATATGAATCTTTAGCATATCTGACATGTAAATATCTCGCAATGCCAGCTACAACAGTGTCATGCAAATGCCTGTTCTCACTTTCAGGTGACATTGTAATTAAGAAGTGGGCAGCATTATCTCCTGCAAATGTAAACAAACTTGTTTCTCTTAGTGATTAGCAGAACAAGAAATAGGACTGAGTGGACTTGTAGGCTCTAAAGTTTTACATTGTTTTATTTTTGAGTGCAGTTATGTAACAAAACCCCCTTATGTTTGTAAGTTGCACTTTCATGATAGTGATCACACTACAAGGCTTGTATAAGATGAATTGAAAAATATTATTTCTTTTGTTTCTCATTTTTTACAGTGCAAATATTTGTAATAAAAATAATATACAGTGAGCACTGTGCATTTTGTATTCTGCATTGTAATTGAAATCGATACATTTGAAAATGCAGAAAAACATCCAAAAATATTTAATAAATTTCATTTGGTATTCTATTGTTTAATAGTGCCTCCCTCCAAGCCTGAGGGATCATTACACCTTCCCTCATAAGGTAGTTGTGAGACTCAATTCATTTATGATTGCAAAGTTTGCTGAGATATGCTAAGGGAAAGTTCTGCAGAGCCAGAGGGCCAGACCCTCCACTGATTTAAATTGTCATACCTTTTCACAACATGCAACAAAAAATTAAAGCTTAATAAAAGAAAAGCTCATTGCTCCCATCCCCAAAAAGCAAGTAAATAACAAGTGATTTTTTCTTTTCCTTGTCTCAGTGCTCTGTCAGTAACACTTGCCTTCATGAAAATGTTTTAGCTTTATTTTCTCTCCTAATTCCTATCTCTTGTCACTCTTCCACAGTCACTAAACAGGCTGTCATGACCCTGTACAGAGCAGGAGCAAAGAATGATCATGAATGGTCCCGTCTGGCCTTTGTGTGAGTCTCTGAGCCTCTCTACCATTCCACTTAAAATTTAATTGGCCAACCTGTCAGTCCATCATGAACGCAGCTATTGACATCATCCAATTATGGGATCAGCTCCAAAGTTCTAAAGAGAGAGTCACCCCATGTACATGAACTGTCATTTTTTTTCTTGAAGAGGAGCTTTCGCCTTCTCCACTCACAATTCGTTGTGTAATTAACTTCGATGTCACAAATGCAGCATACTGTGTAACATATCCCATGTCACGAAGCTGCCAGGTAACTAGGTCAAAGTTTTGTAATCAACCCTGTCATCCCTGACACCATGTTACAGGCCCGGTTCCTCATCTGCATCAGAGCTCTACACAGCTGTAAAGCATCTTTTTACTCCCTCAGTTCCTGCGGCTACCAGGGGCTGGTCCAGCGCCTGGCATAATAGGGAACATCCTGAGAGGCCATTCTACAGGCAGGGATCATTGACTCCCACCGTCCCCAACATCTGCCTCCCCCAGTTCCCACTTTCCTTACCCTGACATGCTTCTTACACTTGTGGACTGGAGAGGGACCAAGGGCAGGTGGCATAGAGGGAGACAGAGCCTTAAAGACTTTTTATTAAAATCAATAATAGTAAGTAAATGGTAAAATAATCAGAGTAACAAAAAGTTATACTTGCATTACTGCTATTCAAAAGATACATATGATAATATAGTACTATATGCAACAAAGCTTTGGTTAATATACTCACACCCTTCCTTGATAACCTAGTGTTAAGAGACACAGGAACAGCCTTGCGGCTCAGGTTTCTCAATTCTTGAGCGAGGGCTGCAGTGCTTAGAAGAAACTAATGCTAAGAGCTATTAAAGCAAGCTTAGGGTTTATTTGACTAACAAACTTAAAATCACAACCTAATAAACAAAGAATAAAACATAGGGAAACCAAGCTTAGCCTAGTTCCTTTGAAACTTAAAGTTTAAGAAGAACAAGTACAGCCTATTAATAAAAGCAGTCGTAGATAGATAGAACAGATAGAATAGAAATAGAATAAGTAAGTGAAAATAGAGTAAAGTGAGAACTGGAGATAATCTATTGAGGTGGGTTCTCTTTTATAGGGCAAATGCCGGAAATTCTTCCTCTTATGCCCAAATTTCATTCCTCTCCCACAGACATGTTAGGGTACACTTACCCCATAGGCTAGTATGTATGTGCGTATTGATGACAGGTATATACGCACATCAGTCTCTTGTGGTGTACTTGTTAAGTCTGTGAGTACAACACTGAAAACCCCCTTATGCCATTCTTCATTGTCTATTGGTCTAAATAAAAAGTCATAGGCATAGATAATTTATCTATTTGGGTATAGGAAAAACAAGATAAAAGGTCAACTTTGCTCTCTGGGTAAAAGGGCACAGGCTATAGATATGCTTAACATGCAGGTTTTGGCCTGTAGGTTTCTTGCATTAGAGCCAAACTTATTTTTAATATAAATCTATAAACCTATTACAATACTTAAACTATAACAAAAGATATATGTAAGCAAGAAGTTTAGTCTTATAGAATACAGAATGCAATTCTCCTTCTTTAACAAGGAAAACCATTTAGAGCCTACTCCAGTGCAACACATGTTGCAGCCCTTTGGGCTGTGCGAGCTGTGAGGAGCTGAAGTTCCTGGCACCACAGCAGACCTTGCTTTCAATAGGGTTAGCCTGCTTCACAAGGCCTAACACGGTAATGCTACGTCTCCCAGTCTCTGTGCTTGACCTCGTCCAGTTCTCAGCACAGTCGGTGTCCTGGGAAATTCCCAGGGAGTCAGTCCACTGCTAAAGTGATTTTGTAAAAGCCCCCTGAAGAGCTGTAGGAACCTTCATTCCTTTGCACCTAGGCAGAGACTTTGGAAGACTGACCAGTCCAAATTTTAAAAAAATGAAATGACCTCATGAGTAAATTGGTGTCCTGTACCTCTTTGGGCTGCTGAGTGGGGTCTCCCACCCTTGCCCATGTTGTGATGAGGGAAGCATCCTAGCCTAATGTATTTATGGTGATGCTCAGAGGCCCAATCCACTGAAGATCCTGTGGTGGTGGGTGCTGTCCACACACATAAAAAAATCCCAGTTGCAGCCCTGAGGAGATTTCCGTTTGAGGTGCCTGCTCTGCTGGAGTGGGGAGTTGAAGTCGTCATGTCCAGGGACAGTAACCCCTCCCTCACCTGAAATCATGTAATCACAGTGTTAGCGGTGCTATGCTAATCTGCTATGGCACCTGGTTAGTAAGAGGGGGCAGTCACTGAGAGGACTCTTCCCAAAGGAAAAAGCCTGTGGTTTAACTGAAACTGGAAGAGGCAGTGTGCTGCCATGTCTGGAGTGCGTTAGCAGCTCTTGCATTACCCTGAGGCAGAGGGTGAAGCAGCAGAGAGTAGCAGAGATTTGTGGTGGGACAGGTCAGCCAAGAGACAGGAGTTTGAGTCGGGGATGCTTGTCTGTTTAATCTTTCAAAATACCAAGAAATGAAATGCAAAATGCACACCGAGGTAACACTAAAATGGACTCCATAATAATGTGGGAGCAGCTGGACAAACACTGAATCTAAGGAAATAAAAATCTGTGCTTGCTGCTGCAGAAAACTGAGCCTCACACTAAACATTTGGTGAGACAGTCGGGGTTTTCTGAATGCAAACATCAGTTGGGCACATCAGACACATCCCTTACAGACTGTTGTGCATACCCTGGTGATTGATTAATTACAAAGAGTCAGCATCAGGGGCCTCCAGCTGCCGGGATGAGTGTGCCACTATTAACTATTCTAATTTAGTCTGTTCTACTTATTCAGGTTTTTATTCTGCGCTCATCCCCATAGTATCTCAACGCCTTCCAGTGTGCATTAAGCAACGTGACTACACATCTGAAGGATGCAGTGTTATTGTAGCTGGGCTGGTCCCAAGATATTAAAAAGACAGGGTGGATGAGGTAATATAAATTGGTCCTGTACAAAATATTACCTCACCCTCCTACACGTCTGAAGCAGCAGCTTGGTTCAAACCAGCCTCCCCCAGACTTCCTTATACTGTGGTCAGTGCTTGCTGGGCTAGAAAAGAAAAGGAGGGGGGAGGTATTTATTTTAAATAATCCCCTGTCTTTACACTGAGATTAATGCACCTTAATCCCATAGACACCTGCAGCTCCTCCAGTGTGATTTTAATTGAGTGCCCTGAGAATATGTGTAAAGATTCAGCTTGATTGCAGGAAGGACTATCAGTAACTTCATGCTGAAACAAGAGAATGCAGTTGGAAAAGCTGAGATACACAAATCCATACATGCCTGAGCTCCAGCATGAATGCTGACAAATTGATGAATAGGCACCTAGGCTGTCACATGCTCAGTTTGGCCATGACACTAACATGGCAATTTCCATCCACCAACCTTAGGCCAAGGTATTTGTTCAAGTTAGATACTCTATCCAGTCCGGTTTATCTCTCTTATTTACCATTCTCATTGCTGGGATAGCTGAATGTTTGCACAGCTGCTTTACTTTTAATTCTTCTCCACTCAGAGTAGCTCTTTTCTTACTCATGATCCTGCATCCCTTCGGCTCACTTGAAATCAGTGGGAATTTTATGTGAGTATAATGTTACACATTCGATACAATGGGATTCCATAGTTCAGATTGTTCCGAGAATGAACATTTCAATAATTTCAATAATTTACCAAATTAGAGTCCTAAGAAGGAAAGGAAATCATAACTAACAGCTAAGATCATTTTGCTTCTAAATGAGATTAGCCACACTTCTGGAGGGGGAAGGCTGTGTTAATGTGCTTTAATTTATGTGTATTAACTTCACAGTTTAGTTACTGCATCTTAACTGCCTGTGTAGACAAGCCCTTAAGTTTCTGGAGGATCAGGTCTAAGGGAAGAATAGACTGTAGAGATGATAGTCACTAAGTGAAGAGGATCCACAGCCCAGAAGCAACAGAATCTTTTCCATTTTTGGTTTATTTACATGTCACACTTTGTCTTACATGTCTGCAAACCAAAATGATTCAGAAACCTTAACAAACCAGTTGTGTTTGGTTGTTTATTGTTGGTCAAGGTAAAGAACATGACTTGTAACTGTATCTGTAAAACAAAGAGAGGCTACATTCTACTCATTTTATCATTAGCGTGTTAGGAAAAGGAGGTGACTTGGACTCCCTTGTATTAACCTTCAAATACTGACTGAAACATTATACTTGTTTGTCACCTCTACAGCACAGGATGAGTTCTTGCATATAAAAATGGACATTTTCTTTTCAAAATCCTAATCCACATCTTAATTCTCGTTTGCATGTAAGGAAGGAGAAAGCTTTGTAATCATTAAAGTGTCTTTATTTTGGAGCACATTTAGGGAAGCAGAAGCGCTTATAACAAGAAATAATGGGATGGAATTAACAGATGGGAAAAGTAGGCCTAGTACCAAGACACAGTGCCTGACAGTGAGCTGTATTAGGGTGTGGAATATTCTCCTGAAATAAATGATGGCAGCTCAGTCACTCCATTAGTCACATCGCTAGAAAATGTGCTGTAGGGAATAAGAATCCACTGGCAGACAGTTGGATGGATGTTCCAAAACTCATTTCCAGTAATTGTCACCAGGAACATCACTTTCATGCCCCTGGGGCTAAGTTGTGGGTAGCAGATCAAAGGCCTTTTAAACCAATGATCCTGTGCAGGCAAATACTACAGAAGCTTCAGCAGCAACTGGCAAAGGAGTCTTCATGGCTGAGTCAGGGCTGCTACTAGAGTGTGAAGGGCGCAGCAGATGGAGCTCACTGCTCCCCTGTACAGGTATGTAGGATTTATACTGTACATGGGCCTACTGGTCTGCCACAATTCCCCTCCTCCGCAGTGAGCTGTTGAGATGCACAAAGAGTTCCAGCAACAAGTGAGATGTGAAATATCCCAGCATGGGTTTTCAGCTCCTTTTGCCTGTACAGCTGGATTACTATAGTCAAAGTACTGAGGCCACAGCTTTTGAAGTTAAGCTCCTAAATCCATATTTAGCCCCCTAAATAAGTGGCCTAACTTTCAAATGTGCTGACCACCCTGTGTGTTCAGCACTTTTGACAAAAGAGCCAGGTGTTTGGGGGGATAAATAGGATTTGGGGGCTAAACTTTAGGCCTCCATTTTTGAAAAGCTGCTGAAATGTTCCATGGAAGTGGCAGCCCTGGAAGAGATAAAATGGTATCAGTAACAAAGGATTAGACTCATAGGTTTGGGGGCTCATAAGCCATCAAATTTCTATGCAGGTGAAGAACTGCAACTGCTTTCCTCTGCCTATGGATGTGCTACTGTTTTACATTTATGGGATGCAGCCGTAAAAGAGGGGCTTTCACACAGGGGAGGATTCAGACCTATCAAAAGCTAGATCTAGTTAACTTTCCTGGGTTTGACTAATTGATATTTTTCTCATTTTCCAGGGTATTTTTGAGTTAAGCAGAGGTTTTCTCTCTGTCACTCTGGCTAATCCTGCAGTGAAGTCATATGTTTGAATTTTGAGATCACAATTCCTTTAACTCTATCCTTTAAAATTCTGGTGCTGCAGGGTGTGGTGGGAGAAAAGAGGCTGTAATGTATTTGACTCATATATTAGGAAGTGTTATTTGCTCTTATTCTAAAGCATGTAACTCTACATGTGTGGGTCTACATCAGTAGTTCTCAATCAGGTGTATGTGTACCCTGGGGGTCTACATAGGTCTTCCAGCGGCTCCGTCACCTCCTCTAGATATTTGCCTAGTTTTACAACAGGCTACAGAAAAAGCATTAGTGAAGGGAATGCAAACTAAAACTTCATACAGACAATGACTTATTTATACTGCGCTATATATTGTACACTGAAATGTAAGTCCAATATTTATATTTCAATTGATTATTTTTTATAATTATATGGTAAAAATGAGAACGTAAGCAATATTTCAGTAATAGTGTGCTGTGACACTTTTTTGTATTTTTATGTCTGATTTTGTAAGCAAGTAGTTTTTAAAGGAGGTGAAACTTGGGGTATACAAGACAAATCATACTCCTGGGAGGGGTACAGTAGTTTGGAAAGGTTGAGAAGCTCTGGTCTATGTAAATGAGAGTCACAATCGCTATCCTATGCAAAGTCCTGTTGATACAATAATAATTTCACCATTAAAAAAGGATAAATTAAAAGAAAAGGCTGGGGGAGGAAAGGAAAACTTTAACACCGCACTAGAAATCTGTAAAAATAGCAGTGGCTGCAGAACATTAGTGGCAAAGAAAGGAGCCTTTTCCATGACTGTTCTGTTAGTCACGTTTACTTTAGATACGCTGATAAAGATAGGTTGGAATGGAAATATCCAAATCCCTGTGTGGAAACGGGGCTAGCCAAGCCATGTTGTACTCAATGCTGTGCAAGGCAGGTCTCCAATAGCCAAAGAAATTTTATGAAAAGAAACTGCCTAGAGTTGGAAGAGAGTTGACACCAACAGCCCTTCCAGTCCCGAGTCTCCCCAAAACCATCTCCCCTGCAGCATCCAGAGCCTGTCACTGCATACTCATGGAAGCTAATAAGCTCACTGCATCCAGCGAGATATAGCACATGCCAGCCTGTTTAGTTTAGCTGAGGACTTCCCCCATCAGCTTAACACACAGACAAGGTTTTATAATAAACTAAGTTTATTAACAAAGAACACGTATTTAAATGTGTCTTCTAGTCCGCTTTATTCTCAGATATGCTTATGTTGCCCCCTTACTCATATTCAGTGGGGGTGTTTTGGTTGACTAGCTCCCAGCACTAAAAGATTGAGGAGAGGCCAATGCTCTAGGTCAGCCTCAGCCTCTGAGCCTGATTGATAGGGTGGGCAGGCTATTCAGGGAGTCAGGAGGCCAGGGTGGTCCCGTCCTCATCCTCCATGTGAGCTGGAATTGCTTGGGTCAGACAGAGTGGGGCCGAGCTAAGGAGAAAGCAGGGGCCCATGCTGAGCTGGGGAGCAGAGCTATGCCAGATCCAGAGGGGCCAGAAAAGCAGCTCAGGAAGCAGGTCAGAGCTGAGAGCAGAGTCACAGAAGCAGCCCAGGGAGAGCAGATCCTGTGCTGGGAGCAGAGCTGCAGCCACAGAGCTAGGTGTGGTGAGCAACTGGAACCAGCCAAGTGGGGACCTAGGGCAAAGGGGCCCAGTGCAGAAAGATACCCCCAGCCAAGGGTCCTTGCAGGCCAGACTGGGAGGAGGATCTTAACCCGACGGGGGACTGACACTGGGAAGTAGGGTCCCACCACCCAAAGCCCACAGGTGTGTGGCTACCACCATTGCAAGTGTCCAACCCGCAGCATCCCTGCAGCACAGCCAGGGCCTGAGAAGGAGGCCTGGGACCTACAAGGAACAGACTGTGAACTGCCCTAATGTCCAGAGACACTGTTTGTGATGTCCCCTGCCACAGAGCAGGGTGATGTTTTCCTTTAACCTTTCCCATTTTTCCTTATTCTTTTTTAAAATTAATTGTTAATTAAACAACTTGTATTTGCTTTAAATTGTCTGAAATGATCAGGAGGTCAGGGAGGTGCCCAGTGCAGAAAGGGTACCCTGGAGTGGAGACATCCTAGCCCCTGTCCTAGGTGACCACAGCAGGGTTGGGGGCTGAGCCCCCCAGGAATCCTGGGCCCAACCTTGTTGGGGTTACAAGGACTCTGCTAGACAGGAGAGTGGAAAGGGAGTCCTCGAGGGCAGGGAGGCCTCTGGGTAAAGGAAGTGGGAGCGAGGACTCAGATCCTTTCGCCATACCACTTCACTGGGGTAGTGCAGAAGCCAGGAAAGTTCCCCACAATAGTGGGACCATTCCTCCACTTACATGGAAAACAAAGCAAAACACGCTTTCTACTGACTAATACTGAACTTCAGCAAATTACAATCTTTGTTTAAGGAGCTTTCTCAGCTCTAGTTAGTTCCAGCTACTCTTGGTTTCCAGGCCAAAAGGATCCACTTGTCATGAGCTCAAAGGGGGCAGCTCTCCCATTGCCCTTGAGGTGATGGATGCCAAAATGGCTTTTGCCTTCTGCTTATATTTCCCAAACTCTATTGTGTCTCTTTCAAGAGCCAGGAAGCCTTCTTGGGGTGCTAGTTCCATGCCCATTGTGATTGTTATTAGTCTTTCCTCCCGCTCATTTATCTTGATCATTTTGTTTACCTTATGTGTAGATGCACTTTTCATTGTCCTCTGAAGTATTACCTGGCTCAATTTACATTGGAGACACAGGAAAACAGGTGAAACAACATTGCTTTGTCTGGGACAGACTGAGCTTATGCACTGCTTGCAAAACACCTCCTAACATATTTATAGCACATCTATAAGTCTTTATACATTGCCCATATGTACATCACACAATCATATTAATGACCAACATGTTACTGATTTCCATCATATACTTTACCTGACGCCTTTTAGGTACAGATTATGACAACAGATTATGACAACATTATGACAACAGGAGCAACAAGCATGTCAGGCTTGATGTGAGTTAGGGTATGGTGTACCCACTGCCAGTTGGCTTTGAGGGGCTCCCTGGCTCATGAGAGCCTGATCTAAATCCCAGTGAAATCAGTGCAAGTTTTTCTATTGACTTCAGTCAGCTCTGGATCAGCCCCATAAATATCAAAGAATCAGACCATGAAATTAAAATTCGGTAAAACACTGTCTTAGGAAAGAAATGCATTTGTTAAGTGAAATTAATTGTTTGAGTGAGACCTAGTCAATGAATTTCTATTTATTAAATGCAATTTCTAGGCAAATAAGTGAGTGTGAGAGAACAGAAATGCTATAAAATGGAAGCCAAATTACCAAATGGAGGGGAAGAGCGAGAGCAAGAGGAGACAGAGAAAAAGAGAGAGTGAGACAGAAGAACAGCTAAGTGTTGAGCATTCTGTGTAACAAAAAATGAAGCGCAAGGAGAAGCACATCACACAGGTCTGTACTGACAGCCATGGCACAACAGTGGAATTAAAATACAGACAATGAAGTTCCTTAAAAAGACTCAATGAATCTTACCACTTTCTAGAAGAAGCATTAAGTGTCTTCTATCCTTGTTTAAAAATTTTATATATATAAATTAAAACAACACCCTGCAAGGTTTAAAGTTAAAAAACCCCAAAGATTACATTTGTATACAGAGGCTGCATGGTGAAGTCGAGTGCATGGTTTCCATTGGAAAATTCCAGTTGCCTGCAGCAAAAACCTTCCCAAGCTCTGCTAGCTGCTTGCACAGGTTTTGAGTATGTGACATATTTGTGCAAGAAACATGTGTGCCCACTGAAAGTCTTGTACATTGTACAGCCAAATTGCTTTTAGGCGCCCAATGTTAAGGGCAATATTTTGAAAATTCAGCACAATGGGATTTCGAAGATAGCAATATAGACTGTGATTCTGCAACAAGCTCTGTGTGGCTGACCTCTGCAGTACGAAACTCAATGGAGCTCTGTGGAAGTAGAGGGATCTGCTCACACTAGAACAGGTCACAAATTCTTGAAATTTCAGTGAACTTATTTTTGAAAAAGCAATAGATTTTTTTTTGGCGGGGGGGGCTGTTTTTTGGCCAGTTTATATGGGAATTTAAACGTTATGAAACTTTGCAATTTTGATCAAAAAATGTTTATGAAAAATGTTGATTTATTTTTTCAGAGAAAATTTTCTCTGTTTTCCAGTCAGTTCTAGCTGCATGGAGCATTGCAGGATCAGGGTTGCTGTATGTGAAAATAGGATCAGGGTCTCTGTGTATGAAATCTTTCTGACAATGATTTGCACTTAAACCTAAGAATAAGAACAGAGATTTTCGATGTGGTCTCTCATTTGCTGGAAAACTACCTTTATTAAGACAAAGCAGCGTGTTAGAATTTATCTAGCAGAAGGATCCCCAATGTGAAACTCATGTAAGAAAGCACTTTCCAGGACACTTGAACTGAGCAAATTAATCTACATCATCTTTCAAACTATATTCCTGAAACAGAGTAATTATGGTTTAAATAACAGGAGTACTTGTGGCACCTTAGAGACTAACAAATTTATTTCAGCATGAGCTTTTGTGAGCTACAGCTCACTTCTTCAGATACATACAATGGAACACACAGACAGGAGATATTTATACATACAGAGAACATGAAAAGGTGGAAGTATACATACCAACAGGAAGAGTCTAATCAACTGAGATGAGCTATCATCAGCAGGAGAAAAAAAACCTTTTGAAGTGATAATTAAGATGACCCATAGAAGGTGTGAGGAGAACTTAACATAGGGACATAGATTCAATTAGTGTAATGACCCAACCATTCCCAGTCTCTGTTTAAGCCTGAGTTAATTGTATTTAATTTGCATATTAATTCGAGTTCGCAGCTCTCTCTTTGGAGTCAATTTGTAACAAAAAAAACTTCAAAAACAGCCTTCAAGTCTGTCACTGAGTGTTTAGAGAGGTTGAAGTGTTCTCCCACTGGTTTTGGACAGTCTCTACGATAAGAATAAATGGACACAAATCTTGACATCTGGAATCATAACATTCAAAAATCAGTGGAGGAACACTTCAACCTCTCTAACCACTCAGTGACAGACTTGAAGGTGGCAATTTTGCAAAAAAAAAACCCTTCAAAAACAGACTCCAAAGAGAGACTGCTGAACTCGAATTACTAAGCAAATTAGATACAATTACGTCAGGCCTAAACAGAGACAGGGAATGGCTGGGGTCATTACACTATTGAATCTATTTCCCTATATTAAGTTCTCCTCACACTTTCTATGGGTCATCTTAATTATCACTTCAAAAGGTTTTTTTTTCCTCAATTGATTAGACTCTTCTGTTGGTTTGCATACTTCCACCTTGTGTTCTCTGTATGTTAAATATATCTCCTGTCTGTGTGTTCCATTCTATGCATCCGAAGAAGTGAGCTGCAGCTCACGAAAGCTCATGCTGAAATAAATTTGTTAGTCTCTAAGGTGCCACAAGTACTCCTGTTCTTTTTGCAGATACAGACTAACACGGCTGCTACTTTGAAACCTATGGTTTAAATGTTTCAGATTGCTTGATTAATGCCAGAACTCTCTTCACATCACCCTTTCATAAGGTTATAGATACTCTCTTTTGAAAAAAACCACTTGATTATATGACGAGGTGTTCAGAACACACAAATCTCAAGGTGACTTATTTCACAAGGCATTTTGTCGTGGAACAACAAAGAAGTGCTAAGCAGAAGTTACATATGAATGTGCTTTACAAGAATCAACAACCTGATGAGAGTTATTGCTAAAGCAAGACAAATGACTAAGATGATGTGCAATGAAGCTATTAAGACTGAGAGAAAAGCAACACAATGCTTAGTATTGTGATTTCCAGTTTCATACTCTATTGCTAATAATAATTAAAAAAATAAAGTCAGCATTTGCCAAGAGTTACCAACCCGTGGTATCTGTGTTTGCTCCATACTTAAATAGTAAATACCCATAGCAGGGATCGGCAACTTTTGGCACACAGCCCATCAAGGTAAGCCCCTGGTGGACCAGGACGGTTTGTTTACCTGCAGCGTCCGCAGGTTCAGCTGATCGTGGCTCCCACTGGCCGCGGTTCACCGCTTGAAGCCAATGGAGGCTGCGGGAAGCGGCGTGGGCCGAGGGATGTGCTGGCTGCTGCTTCCCGCAGCCCCCATTGGCCTGAAGCAGCGAACCGCAGCCAGTGGGAGCCGCAATCGGCCGAACCTGCGGACACTGCAGGTAAACAAACCGGCCCAGCCAGCCAGGGGCTTTCCCTGATGGGCTGCGTGCCAAAGGTTGCTGATCCCTGACCTATAGTCACTGAATGATATAGTTGCAGAAACGGGGGCAGCTTCTCAGCAGTGTAAATTGTCAGCGCTTAGCTGACATCAGTACATTGTCATGGAGCTGTGACAATATACATGCCAGTTGAGGATCAGCCCCATTGATCTTTTTTGAAGGTAAGCAGTGTACATGTAACAATAAATTATAAGAAATGGGAAGAAAGAAAATTCTATATAAAATGTTGAAGGAGAAGGGATTTATGACATACTTACAACAGAACCTTTCTGGTTTTTTGCAATTATCTATGGCAATCATCAGTCAGGTTTATTTCTCACTATATAAGAGCTAAGTTTTATTATTATTATTATTTTATTTAGTTGTCCTGTCTATTTAAATTGTACCTATTTATGATATTTGAGTGCCATAAAAACACCGTATAAGGGAATATATGAAATTCTTGTTTTCTCTCTAACCATTCCCAGGCACTGGGAATTATTTTTTTTTTTTGAATGTTTTTCTTTGATTCGTTCTTAGTGCTGTTACTGTAGGGCAGAAGCGGTTCTGAAGTCGCTGTAGTTCAAGGTTGTTCTTGTCACTTCTGGAAGCAAGTTCCATAGTTGTGGGCTCTTGAGGTTGGCTGTCCCATTGTTCCAGTAGAACGTAGCTGTGATGGGAGGCTGTGATCATACACAGAGTGAGAAAAACTTGGACCAGTCTGACGGAAAGCATCAAAAATGAAAATGGCTTCCTTTGAATTTGGCTTGGTATTGAACAGGGAGCCGGGCAGAGAGCGGAACTCTAGGTGTGAGTTTTTGCTGCCCTGTGTTGCTCAGTGGATGGGCTGCTGCACTCTGAACCATTTGTATCTCTTTGGCTCAGTATGTTACTCTACTCAAGCCTGGAAGGCACAAATTATTATTATTTTGTCTTACAGTGGGAGCTGAAAGTATGAAGCAAGATGAGGTCTGCTGTACAAACATTTAGCAGGAAATGGCCCTTGACCGAAAAAGATTCCAGTCTAAATAGACGAGACGACAACTGCATGGGAGAGAGAAAATTATATTTCCTATTTTACAGAAGGGAAACTGAGGCAGAGAGCAATTAAATGCCTTGCCCAAGTTTACACGAGAAGTGTGTGGCAGGGCTGACAATTGAACCCAGATACCTTGAGTCCCAGTCCAGTGCCTTTACCATAGAGGCCTTCCTCTCTACAAATGTGCTGCAACAACTAGAAGGAAAATAAAAATGAAATATCTTTTTATACGACATTTCTGCTAATGAAAAGCATGACTCTGCGAGGTGCTGGGCACCTGCAATTCCCATTAACTTTAGGATTGGGCTCTAAATAATACAGAAGAAAGAGAGAGAAATACCTTTCAGCGTACATAAGATCAGTGACAGAAAAGCAATAAAATCTTTGAAACATAAATTAGAATTTCGAGCCATAAAATTAGAAGGGATGGCAATAAAATACTGTAAAGGACGTTTATTTCCAATGGATGTGTGAAGACGTGAACCTTCAATTGCCTGCAAACCAAAGTGCTTTCTCTAGAAAAATTCTGGGAATCATTTTGAATGCTTTAGATATAGCAAATATTACAAATTGGACCCAACAGGCCAGATTCTCTATTCACATTTACCAGTGTCTATCAAGAGTGACTCCACTGAAGTCAGTGGAATTACTCTGGCGTACAAGGAGAATTGGGTCTAGCATCTCAAACTCTTATCCTTTGTCCCTGTTGCTTATGGGACTGGAGGCTAGCAGCTCGTCCCTATAGATATCCTTTCAATCACTGATGCTTAAAGGCTGCCTCCATGTTCATTCACTGCCAAAGGTGGAAGCCGTTAAGGACTCATATCACTGTGTCATCAGTAAGGGTGTAAGCAGAGTCAGGATGAGCTGTGCCCTGACATCTGGTGGTGAATTATGGGAAGTGTGGAAAGAATGTCTGGAATGCGAAATCTCAAATATTTGCATAGGCACGCCTACCCCATCCCAGACTGCCGAGCTGTGGGAGTGCTTTGTGACAGAAATGACTCAACCTCAGTTGGGTGGTACTTGCTAGACAAGGGACATGGGTTCCAAAACCCTGTGAATAGAGAGAGGTTGGGGACAGGTATTTGTGCCTGGTGGTGCAGGCTCCTTGTGGAGCTAGAAGCACCAGTTGCACCCCCTCCTCTCTCCACTGTGGAATGTCAGAGTTGATTTTTTATTCCCTTAAGACTCTAGATACAGGTTGCTGAGCTGAACTCACTTTGGGCTAATGGTGCACTACCAGTGGGCTCCCCTACTATGTGCTGAGATCACTAAGAGTTGAAATCACAAAAGAGCTGAAATTACTGAGCTGGGAGCACTGAGTACTGTGCTAACTAGTGGGGGAGCCTGAAGCTATACTGTGGAACAGAGCAGCTGGCGGAGTGGAGCAGTTTATGGGGATGGCTGGAGCGGACCACAGGACAGCTGGTGGAGTGGAGCGGCTGGCAGAGCGGAGTAGCTGTGGGGCGTGTGGAGCAGCCCACAGAGCGAGCGGAGCCGAGCAGTTTGCTGGGACAACTGGAGCAGCTCACGAGGCAGCTGGTGGAGCGGAGCAGTTTGTGAGGACGGCCGGAGGAGCAGAGTGGAGCGGCTGGTAAGGCGGAGCAGTTCGTGGAGAAGGCGGAAGCAGAACCCACGGAGAGGCAGGGCAGTTGGCGCTGGACCACGTAAGGTGCCCCTTTCACCCAGGCTGGGGGGAGGGACCTCTACAGATAGACTCTTGAATTCTGGGGTGGCATTGACCAGAGACTTTTGGGTTGTTGGACTTTGGAGTGATTGGACTTAAGACCCTAAGGGGAAAAGGACATTGCCAAATGTACTTGGGGGGGTGGTTATGGTTTGTGTTATAACTCTGTTTGTGGTGTTTCTCCAATGGGATGCCGCATTGATTCCTTCCTTTATTAAAAAGATTTTGCTACACTCAGACTCCATGCTTGCGAGAGGGGAAGTATTGCCTCCTAGAGGCGCCCAGGAGGGTGTGGTATGTAAGTGTCCCAGGTCACTGGGTTGGGGCTCGAGCCGGTTGTGCATGGTGTTATTGAAACGGAACCCCTGGATACTGAACCTGGCCCTTGTTGCTGCCAACTCAGAGGGGCAGAAGGGTTACAAGGGAAAACCTTTTGAGGCTGGAGCCAGACTGCTTTGACACACTGCACGAAGAAGTGAGATGAGCCAGTCCAAGGTCACCTCAGATGTTCCCATTACCACAGCAACACCATTTCCCATGCGACAGCCATGCAACAACCACCTTTGTGTTTCATTGCCATTGTCTGTTAGTCATCGGTCAGGATTTTTTCTAGACATCTCGTGTTCTGAGTCCCAGCTAACAATCTCTGGCAACAGTGACTGATAGAAAGAAAATATCTTCTGATTTACATGCCTGTTTAACAGCATTATAAAAATGAGGTAATACCTGAGTAGCTCACTAGACTTCTCAGTACTCACCTCTGGAGTGAAAAACCAAGTAAAAAAACATGTAATGAAAAAAAAAATACATTGATGGCAAATCCCAGAGATTTGCTCACAGTGAAACTAAAGAGCATACAAATGTTTTGCTTCAAAATACACCATGAAGAGTGAAAGGCTAACATTGTACGGCATTTGCTGTCAAGGGGTGACTGTCTCAGGATCTCAGTTAATGATGTTTCTGTCGTGTTACAAGTGTGTGGGGTAAGGGAATAAGGAACCTCCACTGTTGCCATATAGGGCCTACTCAAATTATAGCTTGGGGCGGGGTGAGGGGTGCTGCACACCCAGTATGTTTTCCTGAAAGCACAGGGATGGGATGGGGTGGAGCCATGGCTCTGACCCAACTCCTCCAATCCCTCTCTCCCCCCACTGTGCTGGCAGCACAGTTTAAAGAGAAACCTTGTTAAAAAAGTAGCAAGGCTGATTTTAAATTCTTCCTTTGATTAGGGTAGCCGCTGTCCTACTTTCCAAGTTTCATCAAGAAATTACAACACTTTGGGACTTGCAAAAGGTCAGAGAAGGCAAAATCATTGACTTCAGCAGGAGCAGAATGGTATCCCAAGACAGAAAATTAAGAATTCAGGAAAACATAGGCTCCATTTCTGAGCTGCATTCCCTGAATGCCACGGCTCAGGAGCACAAACTGGCAGGCCAAATATGGCTTTATGCCATCTTTGTGTTCCCAGAGACTGGACTGATGTGGAGGGCGGGGAAGGGCTCCCAGAGTAAATTAGGGCTTATCTACATCATGGGTAAAGTGTTCTGCATTCTGCTAAGCATTAATTAGTCCATGTAGACTCTTCTGATGCGTGCTAAAGGTATCTAGTGCAGTTTAAACAAAGTACTGCTTCAAAAAGCACTATTTTAAAGCATGCCAGCAGGGTCTACATGGACCAATTAATGCGTAACATGTTAGTGTGCTTTAGAAATCCTCTCCCCTCCCTCCCACCCCCAATACCCCACTGTGTCGACTAGCTGGTAGAGTCCCACTGGCTGCTTTACCTATGGCACCCTTGCCTGTGGTGCCAATGGGCTGCAGAATTGCCTATAATTTCCAAAGTACTATATGCTATAGCTCTTCCCTCTCCTTTCCCTGACATGCCCCTTGTTGGCCCCTATAATGGGCACTGAAGAGGGGAGGGGAATTCTAGAGAGCTACTCATAGCCCTATGCTGCTGCTGCATTGTGGGAACTCTCCTGGGCAGGTGTGGTTCCTTTAGGGCCTCTGCACTGCCAAAGTGGGGGGCTGCAACCTGGTCCCCCATCTTTGAAGACGGACATGTCTGAGTGTGAGCCAGGGCTTTTTAAATTAAACAGAGAAAAGAAACTGCATAATGGATTTTATTTTACGCTGTTACTAACTGATGGAATAAGCAAAATTATTATAACATTTAAATCTGGATGATTCTTCTGCTCCAATCTAATAGCAATTTGCAATTATTAGGCTTGAGCAACATCTTCCAATGTACATCTGCTCCTGGAGTTGAAAATAAGCTAGTCATTCAATGTGCACAGCAGACTGGCCACAGCTCTTCACCTGTACAATCTCTGACCAATCAAAGTTACTTTCCCAGTGAGGTTTTCATTTGGGTTTTGAGGAGGAGTGGATTTATTTAGCTTATTTAAAACCATGTTGGACTCCAGCATATTTTTTTCTTCAGAGGCAGACGTCTGTGGAGGAAATTGCATTGGAATCAACCCTGAATTTTTCCAATGTGTTGGCTTCACTTCTGTGAGACCACTGTTGCCTTATCACTGTCACCATGGCACTCACTAGAAAAAACAAAGGTATCAGAGGAGTTTATTGTTCTTGTTTCTGACTGTTCCTGCCTTTTCTGCTAAACCATCAGCATAGGGTCCAGTCCTGCCCTCACTACAGTCAATGGAAATTTAATCTGTGACGTCAATTGGATTTCCTTCATTACTTCTGTATCTGTCTAATGGAGAGCTTGACCTTGAGCTGTGTTAGCATCTAAACCTCACATCACTGATTCAACAGGAAATCTACATCTCCCAGGATCAAGCCACAGCAGACAGGCGAAGGACTGAACTGACATGGAAACCGAAACATTCTCTCATTCACACTGATGATCCCTCTGGGTCTGGGTTAAGGCATGTTGGTGGGGTAATGTAGGGATGCTCATGTTGATATTTAACTTGATCCTGCACCATTAAAATTAACATGATTTTTTGTCCATTGACTTGAATGGGAAGCAGGATCAAGACCATTGTCCCTAGTTTCTGGGGTTTTCAATCTAACCTCCTGTGTGAGCATTAAATTAACCCAAGAGGTGTGAGTTGGGCTGTCTTTTTAAAGACAGTGGAGGCAGAGCCTTCCAATACTCTTCAGCTACATGTGTGAATTGTCACTGAAGTAAATACAAAGTCTCCTCTTTGGGAACCACAGATATTTTTTGTTGGTGCATGCTATCTGTAGCATTACATAAGCTGTGGCATTGTACACAATAGCTGTGTTCAGTGTGGCCCCTGAGGGCTTTTAAAAGGTAGAGGATGCATCGTCAGCATGTCAGTTTACCCAGGTTGAAAATAAAAGCACTAAAAATCAAAACTTTTTGAGGCAGCTGCAGTAGCATGTACAATGCCTAATCAGCCCTTCATCGATGCTATTCCTGCTAGAAACTTTCTTCTGTTGGTCGTGATCCTGTAGAATAAGCTACACTGCCACAGTGACTAGTACAATTCTAGGAGGAAAGAACTGCAGAGTAACTTCAATGCCATCAGGAGGCTTAGCTAAAATTGGTTAAGATTATTAAAGTTAGGAGGAGAGAAAGTGGAAAGCAACAAATGACTAATTCGTGACAGACTGGGTCAGCCCCTTCCTCTCTACAAAAGAAAACTGTGGCAAGTGCTTTTACCAGGAACAACTGACAAACTGTCAGGTGTATGACCCTAAGGGGAATATCATATAATGACTGGCAATAAAGGCTGTTTTATATACATATATAAAATTCACCTCTCACCCCTATGGGTGGTGTATGTCTTCCTCAACCTCGGGTCCTCTACCAGAGGCCTGGGAGTTTGAGGGTTCTGCGCAGTATCTTAGCTGTTCCTAGCACTGCACTCTTCTGGACAGAGAGCTCTGATGTTGTTCCTGGGATCTGTTGGAGCCACTCACCCAGCTTAGGAGTCACAGCCCCGAGGGCTCCTACCACCACTGGGACCACTTTGGCCTTCACTTTCCACATCCTTTCTAGTTCCTCTTTCAGGCCCTGGTACTTCTCCAGCTTCTCATATTCCTTCTTCCTGATGTTGCTGTCACTTGGCACTGCTATATCTATCACCACCGCTGTCTTCTGGTCCTTGTCTATTACCACGATGTCTGGTTGATTGGCCAGTACCTGCCTGTCCGTCTGGATCTGGAAGTCCCACAGAATCTTAGCCCTGCTATTCTCCACAACCTTCTGTGGAATCTCCCATCTGGTCTTGGGAGGGTCTAGCCCATACGCTGTGCAGATGTTCCTGTACACAATGCCAGCCACTTGGTTGTGCCGTTCAGTGTATGCTGTTCCTGCCTGCATCTTACATCCTGCCACTATGTGTTGGACTGTCTCTGAGGCCTCTCTGCACAGTCTGCACCTTGGGTCCTCTCTAGTGTGGTAGACCCCTGCTTCAATGGATCTGGTGCTCAGTGCCTGTTCCTGTGCTGCTATGATCAGTGCCTCAGTGCTGTCTTTTAGTCCAGCCCTTTCCAGCCACTGGTAGGATTTCCCAATGTCAGCCACCTCTGCTATCTGTCGATGGTACATCCCATGCAGGGTCTTGTCTTGCCATGGCACTTCTTCTGCTTGGTCTTCCTCCCATGTCTGCTGCTGCCTCAGGCATTCTCTCAGCAGCTCATCTTTGGGGGCCATCTTACTGATGTACTCCTGGATGTTCCGGGTTTCGTCCAGGACAGTGGCTTTGATGCTCACCAAGCCCCGCCCGCCTTCTTTCCGGCTGGTATACAGTCTCTGGGTGTTGGACTTGGGGTGGAAACCTCCGTGCATTGTGAGGAGCTTCCGGGTCTTCACATCGGCAGCCTCCATGTCCTCCTTTGGCCAGCTCACTATACCGGCAGGGTATCTGATGACCAGCAGGGCGTATCTGTTGATGGTGTGGATCTTGTTCTTCCCACTGAGCTGGCTCTTCAGGACCTGTCTTATCCTTTGGTGATACTTGGATGTTGCTGTCTTCCTTGCCTCCTCATCGTGGTTTCCATGTGACTGTGGGACGCCAAGGTACTTGTAGCTGGTCTGTATGTCTGCTATGTGGCCCGCTGGTAGTTCCACCCCATCAGTCTTGAATATGAAAGACTTCTGGTGGCTATCTTGTTTGGTAGACTTAATATTTCCCATTATTATTTATTAATTTATTTATATTACAGTAGGGCCTGAACACCACAGCTGAGACTGAGGCACCATTGTGTTAGGTGCTGGACAGACAGAGAGAGAATCTCTGCCCCCAAAAGTTTACGATCTAAAGAGATAAGACAGACAAAAGGTGGGAGTATTGTTGGCTCCATTTTTTAAAAAATCTGACAGGGAGGTAGATCTTTAGTTGATGTAAATTGTCATAGTTCCATTGGCAGATCTGGGAGCTAGAGAATATTCTAGAAATACAAGGTTTAACAGAGTTGCTGTTTTTTCCTCCCAGTTCCAAATCACTGCCAGACAAATGCTTGATATCTGGCTATCGCTACAAGTATGAAATCTCATGCAGTGCAGATGTCAAATATAGTAGCTGATGTTTTGCAAAAGGGACATCTTTCTCCGTTTTAAAAACATGACTAGTTCTTTGTCAGTTACTTGAATTACTTTATGCACCATCGATTGCTGTAGCAGCTAGGGGCCTATTACAGAATTATTGCAGTAAGCCCCCTCTTTCCCAGCCCCCTTCTCTGCCTAATCAGACCACATACACTATTCTGCTCTCTCAGCAATTATGTAACCTGTGTTATCAAATGAATATAAATATTAACATAAAGCAGACTCTTTTCTAAGGCTCTGATCCTGCAGTCATTATTTACATGAAATCAATATATTACTCACATGATTACGGGCTGTAAGATTGGATCCAATGAATGTCCTGCCACCTTCGTATTGCTGTGCAGATGAGAAAAACACCTGGAAATTGGCCAAAAGGGGGATACTAAGATTAAAAAGCATGGAGAAAGAATGTAAATAATTACAGTAAATGTGGGCCACTCTGCTCAGTGCATTTGGGTAAAGGGGAAGTGAAAACAGAGGTGTAACTGGCAGGGTAAAATCTTAGTATAAATTTGGAAGGGGAAATTGCAGTTTTATCATGGCAGAAAAGTAGTAAGTCTTGGAGCTATGGTGGAGAAATGTCTGGTTATGTATGTGTGTGTGAGACAGAGATCGATCCACTTAACTCTCATTTTACTCACATCACTTATTCATCGCAAGATGCACTTGGGCATCTGTTTTTTTTTAGCTGAGTTGTTGATGGTAACGTTAGAATATTTAAGAGATGCTCATTTCCATTTAAAAGAGCATAAGGAATTAGAAATGAAGGCAGTGCTATGCGGTTGCTGTGCAAGGCTTTATGTCATCTCTAGGAAGGGGCTGCCTAACAGAGAGGAGTTAACTTTTTTGATCTTTCTCCTGGCACTCTACTGTGTTGGTCTCTTGGGGTATCATTTCCAGTTCATGTTCTTGAGGCATGTTCAAGCATTCTATCCTTTACCCTTCTCTGAGGAGTCTAATGTACAGAAAACCTATAAGGTATCCCTACAATGGACTTATGGCAAATTTGAAGAGGATGTGAATATATAGAATATACGATATGTTCAAGTATAGATGTCTGCTACTAATATCCCAGATGGTACTGAGATCTTGCCCTCTAGAAGCAGACGTGATATTTACCTCTAGCCTCTCCATGTGGCACAAACTGGCTGCAGCTGCCAAAGTCCCACAGTCCCTGAAACTCAGTGATGTACATGTGAGGAATGTAAAAACCAACAATGAGTCATGTGGCACCTTAAAGACTAACAGATGTATTGGAGCATAAGCTTTCGTGGGTGAATACCCACTTCGTCGGATGCATGTGAGGAATGTGTTACATTTTCTTTTATAGTTGGGGATGTGAAAAGTGTCTACAGTGGCTGTAATACATCAGTAAGATTTACAATTTAGCTCTATTAAGATCTCCATTAGATGGATGGGGGAAGGATCCAGGATCAGAATTAAATTTCGGTGTAGAACCTCAACTCTGAATTTCCCACTTTTCCAATATATGTTTCTTGCTAACAGTCTATAATATTTTAAATGTACAAACCTTAATAATCTCCAAGTGGTTTGCCTGTAATATTTATTTATTTAGGATTATTTCATCTCCACATGTTCCCAGAGCAGGGATAAAGTCTCCTGTGGAGGCCCAGGGAATTGACACGCATAACTTCCATTAATGGTAATGGAAGAAATACTTGTTAAACCCTCTGCCATGAGATAAGAATGGCCCCTATTGAATTTAATCACATTTAATCCTACAGTGCTATCCTATTCTCACAGAACAAAGAGCAAATTTTCTAGCCAAATGTTATTTTAAAATGTCAGTCTGTATTCTCATCAGATTAGCTTTTCATAACGTGGCAAGGTGGCATAAACAATTACTTTGTGCTTATTTTTTAATAAAATCCACTATATGTCCTCATCATATGGAATTGACACCTTTACAAGACATGGAAAAGCGTTTGTATCTGCATAACATACTCAGCTGCAGATGTGAGACAGGTGATGAAACACAGATTTACAATGTGTGTAAGATATCTGTATTCTAGAATGTGGCACAAGAGAAGTCAGTGCCATAAATACTTCTTTAAATGCAGGTAGTAGCATTGAAAGATCTGTCTGAAGTCAGGGCTTGCCAAGTTTTTAGAATGGTGCATGCTGCTAAAATGTCCCTGAGATGCCTTTCCAGTGCTGTCAGTGTTAGCTGAGGACATGTAACTGTCAGGGGATCAGTTTAACCACTCCTGGCATCCCATCATTCAGGTCTTAATTTCCCCCTTCAGACAAGCTCCAACACACAGGCCTTTCAGATAATGTATCCTCCCCCTTGGATTCCAATTTATTAAAGCCAAACAAACACATTTCCTTTGGCCCACCCTGGTGCAAGCAATTCCTCCTCTTCACAGCAGGGTTTCACAATCTTTTTTTACCCCTCTGGGCCTAGTTCTTTCTGCCCCACGCTAGAGCTAGGTTGCAGGTTCCTTCCCCCATTCCTATTACCACAAGGCTCTTCCACAAGCCCAACACTGTCTTTTTTCTGGGCTAAACCATTCCCTCAGCCCTGGAAGGTTGAGCTACATACCTTCATCCTCTTCCTGGACCTGCTAAAATCAATCGCAAAACTCCCACTGATTTCAGTGAGGCCAGGATTTCACCCAGAGGTCTCTTTCACTACTACTGTCCCATGACACTTGGTCACCTGAGTCAGTTGCAGTCCATAATCTGAGACTTAACCCCTTGCAGGCCTTGCTTCCCTGCAGCAGCAGCACAGAGATGTTTCTGTTTGGAAAAAAAAAAAAAGTTGTGAGAGCAAAAATGTACAAGGGTATTTTTACTAGCAAATGTTTCCCCATCCTCTTTGCATTTTTAAATGTGCACAATGAAAATATCTGCAACATTACCATTTCTGAACAACATTTCCCAGGTTAGACCTTAAGGTCCTGCCCCTGGGAGCTCCTGAGCATATTAGTACTCAAGAGAACCTAGCACCTTGCAGGATCAGGCCCCTAAATGACACGGGAATGTAGGAACTGCCATATTAGAACAAGCCAAAGGTTCATCTAGTATGGTGTATTTCTCCAGTAGTGGCCTATATCTGAAGCAACAGAAAGAAAAAAACATTGTAAGTACTAGGACATTTTGCATAGCTATGTGTCATGAGAATTTTCTACCTGATCCCAGCTGGAGACCAGCTTATGGAAATACAAACATATCAGGATTTTATAAGACTATAAAGGAACTTGGGAAAATGTGGTAGCTACTTTATACATCAGGAAATGTATTTCTTGGTTGAAATCCACAACAAACTTTGTATCTTGGTATTAACTACAGGAAATTGGCTAATCTCCTTAAGTATTTTTTATCTGATTGCTAAGCATGGTGTTTTGAAATTTAAATCCTGGGTGGAAGGGTTCTTTCCCCCTCCTTGTATCTGCATTGCTTCCACTAGAGTGAGAAAAACAAGGGCATAGAAGTGCATCTGTGGTAGTGTTTTTTTGCTCTAAAAATGCGAATTGCTATCAAAAAAACTGTAAAGCTGTTTATTTCTGCACAAACTAGTTCACAGCATCATATGAGGGAACAGCCTATGTCAGTAGGGAGGCCTTGGCTGAATATGGTTTTGAGCCCACAGAGCCAGCTGATTTATATTGACCAGGGTCTGATCCAAAGCCCACTGGAGTCAATTAAAGTCTTTCCACAGATCTCAGTAGATCCAGCTTTAAGTAGAATAGGTGTGTGCAGGGACTTCCCTTCATTCGAAAGGGGCTTAGAAGGCATAATGGGGGTGTATAAACCCTTCTCTTCCACAGCCACTAAGGGGTTACGGGACAGATTAGGTGCCTCTCCAGCTGTAACTGTTTGACCAACAAGAGTTGGCATAAGAGGCCACAGCCCAGGCAGATAAGGTGGGTGTCAGAGAGGCTGAGAGTTGCTCTGTCTCAGCAGTAGATACACAGAAAGCCACCAAAGAAGCAGGATCAGAAGCCTTTGAGAATTGAGTGAGACTGCTGGGTGAGGGAGGGAAGGCCTTAAGCAAGTGGTACTCGTCCTCCTCTACTCTGCAAGCCAGAGGAGAACTGGACATGCTAGGGCCCTGTTACCAGGTCTGGGAAGATTATGACTTGAGATACATCTACACTGCAACATAAGACAAGGGTTAGTAGAACTCAAGTTAGCAAACCCTGGGTTTATTAACCTAGAGTTTATTAACCTAGACTCATTTGTAAACTGCAGTATTTGGGCCAAAGTCCAACAACCCATATCCCAAACTTCTTATCACCCTCCCAAAATGTGGCCTCTCTACCCTTTTGTTCTTGGTGCAGTGTCGGTAAACTTGACTGTCCACCAAACTTGACTGTCCAGAGGACAAAGAAAGTCAGTCCGTGGGAGTGCAAGATACTTTTGGTGGACTCTCAGTGGAGCTGCATCCACACAGCAAAGCAATAAGGTTTGAAACCTGGGTCCTGGCTTGACTCAGGCCCAGACTTTCCACTTCTGTGGGGTCGTGGGACCCTGGGTAAGCATGCTTTGTGTGTAGACTGAAAGGAGGATAGGCATGAGCCTGAGTTCGAACCCTGGGCTTATACTGCAGTGTAAACATACCCATAGGAATCTGGGGATAGTTGAACTAGAAGGCTAAAAGAGCAAGGTCTTAAAGGACCAGTTTGCTTCCAAGAAACCTGAGGCCAGCACATCCAGTGTCACATTGTCAGGGTTAAGTATGTTCATGTTAGTAGTAAATTCCCCTTTCAGATTTGAAATTTCATCTTTAGTGGTAAATGGTTGGAACACTCTGGAATATGTGGCAAATTGCCAGCACTATTATGCTGGGTCTCACGCTTTCTCTTCTTTGGGGGGGGGGGGGTCAGGGCACCATTTCTTGCCCCTAAATTGGAATATTAATTGCCCCACTAGTGTCCTAGAGGAGGGGAGTGGAGAATAAGGGACCTGGGCCCACCCTCTACTCCAGGTCCCAGCCCCGGGACCCTGAGGATAGTGGTGAACCACTTGAACTGACGGTTCCTTCCCCTGGGCTACTTCCCTCTCCTGCCCTTCAGCTTGTGGGGGCTTCCAGCCCTCCCTCTATACAAGCCAAGTGCCCTTTACCTAGGGTCTAGGACTTCTTAGCCCACCGCAGCACCTCTCCAAACTGCTCTCTGCTCCTACTCTCACACTGTCTGATTGAAGCATGGGTTTTTTATCATGTGACTGACTGCTGGTGCTCTAATTGGCATCAGGGGCTCTAGTTAATCTATAGCAAACTTTCTTCCCCTTACAGGGAATAAGGCTCCCTTCTAACCGTCTCCTGCTGCCCTCTGGCCATGCTGTATCACAAATAACAGTCATCGTCTGCTGCAAAATCCACCTTGAGGAAGGGGTGCAACACCTGGATGACATTCCAAAAAGAATCTTTGGCACCAAACACTTTGAGATTCAGATTATGGGCCAAAGTTGTCTCCCCTTTCTCACTCAGCATTGTGTTGAACACTTTTTTGGTTCTCTCATGTTCTGGGTTTTCTTGCTGTATGTTTCTCCTGCAGCTTTTGTGCTCAATTCAGCTGAGATTTTGGTTGTCAGGATCCAGTAAATATCTGTATTGGCAAATGAGTTGACTGTAGTTAGAGAAAATGCCAGTGTTTTCTGTGTGTCACACAGTGATTCCAAGTTTTCAACAATGAACATTACCTTGGTGTGCAGAATCTGGCAGTAATTTTGGTTATTTGCCAGTCTCTTCAGAGTTTCTGCTTTAGAACCAACAAACTCAGGATGATCTAGCAGACACATTAGCACAGTCCATGCATTATTTACATGACAGGCAGCAAAGTACAAGCTCATCCACCAGTGTGGCACAACAGGGGCAAGTAATTGGTAGTCGACTCTGCACCCATCTTGCACTGTATAAAACAAAACCTTGAACTTGTCTGCATCCGTGAAAATGGCCCTGAACCCAACAATGCAAGATTTCACATCTTTCATTTCTTCTGTAGCAGTAGCTGCTGACAGCAAAACATTAATCAGATGAGCAGGACAGGTAATATGTAGCAGCTCCGGTTTCTGATTTGAGTTTAATCTCCTGTGCAAACGTAGCCATATAGGAAGCAGAATCCCTGTTAGTTGTGGCCACATTTTCCCAAGTTAGTTGGTACATCTCAAATGTGTCAGTTTACTGTTGCATGGACAAAACGAGGGTCAGCAGAAGGGATGAATGTCATAATCAACACAAAACAATGAGGGTTTATTCACTTTGAAATCAAAAAATGAAAACAAAAGGCCATGAATCGGATGGTCCAAAGCATCAGGAGTCCTGTCAAAAATCAGACTAGACGCCACATTTCCATCAATTTGTTCCACCAGTTTAGATACGAAAGCACCTTCATTTTCATTCAGATACTTATAAGTGAGGCTGTCTGCATTACGAAGAGATTTTGCTGCTGGCCTCACACAAAGTCACCAGTAGGCCCCTCTGCAATTAACAGTGGTTGTCCAGCTGTCACGGAGTGTGGGGGAATCCGGCCCTGCAGCCCTCTTCCTGGGACTCTCAGTGACTCTCAGCCAGCCAGTAAAACAGAAGGTTTATTGGACAACAGGAACGCAGGTTACAGCAGAGCTTGCAGGCACAGTCAGGACCCCTCAATTGAGTCCTGGGCTTTCAGGGTGCTTGGATCCCAGCTTAGGATACCCTGAATTCCACCCACACAGCCCCAAACCCAAACTGAAACTAACTCCCTCCTGCTGGCCCCTTCCTTTGTCTTCCTTCCCGGGCAAAGGTGTTGACCTCCCACCCCCCTTACCTAGCTCAGGTTACAGGCTCAGGTATAGTCCCTCCCCTAAAGTCCTCCCCTGCTCTCCCATCCCCCAGGCAGACAGTCCTTACTCCATCACAGCAGTGAAGCAAACAGTGTGCACCAATTCATTGACACAAAATTGTGCTGTGTACATTCTTTCGTTAAAGCCCCGGTGAAGGCTCCTGATATGGACTGTGTATCCTGACACTCGCTTTCTTTTTTAAACTTCTTGTGTCACTTGCTTTTGACATGCTCCTTTATTCTTTCAGGGTGAGTACAGTGTGGTACTTGCAGCGCAATGCATTCTCTTCACATCCATCTTTACTTTCCTTGAAAATTTCTAAGCACTGATTTTCTTGTTGGGGTGAAAATACAAATCTATGCCTGAATGCCATGTTTAACTTTTTATCTTATCTTTATCTGTGGAGGGTTGTTTAAATTCAGCACTGCATTAAATGGATGCAAAGAAATAGGCGGGCCATGTCCCCTTGTGAGCCAGTCATAGTACAATGTTAATGTTGTTTGATTTTCCGACTTCCACCATGTGAGTGATCTGTGTTTTACACTTCAGAACTGCTTGAAACGCAGTACAGCAGGACACAACAATTGCGTAAAGCATTAGTGTTTAACAAAAATAAGTACCTGAAAAAAATTGAATGGATTAGTAAACAGGTATAAATCAGTAAAAAACTCAACTGCTTTAATAAAAATTGGTGAAAATCAGTAGAAATTGAAAACACAGAACACTACCCATGAATCACATGCAAAACCCTGCCTTTAAAAGCACCCATTTCTTCTGTGGAACCGGAGAACTGTATGACCGGGAGCGAAAAGGAGGCATTGCTTCGTGGGCAGCCTCCGTGAATTGGAGAGACAAATAAGTACTCAGAGAACCTTCTCTGCTTGCAGGTCGGTGGCACTGTGTGGGAAACCTGGCAGTCCATGGAACACGCGGTCTGTGTTTGTTGTTTTAGCCTGTGCAATTGGCCAGGTGCAGGGACCAGAACACTAGAGCAAAAAATTGTGCACATGGTCGGTAATTCCCTGGCATACTACGCTGGGCTCTAATATAAGGGAAAACTCCTATTGGCAGGCAGCCACTTGACAGAGGACCACAGAGTGTGTACAAATGGTCTCTCTAGTTCACTTAGACTTTTATAAAGGCTTTCAAAGTGTAACTCATTAAAATTAAAAGATCATGATGAAGTTCGAAGGAGCAGTAAAATCGCCACAGAGGAGCAATATATATAAAATAAATCTAGACCTGATAAAGTGTCTTCTTGGTCACATTTTGTGCACAGCTAATAGATGCAAGGTTTAAATAATGAAGGATTCAAACCAGTGCGTCTCAATGTGCTATATTAAGCTCTGTGGGCCAATCTCTCTGCGGACGTAAATTGATGTACCTCCATTGAAACCAATGGAACTGTGCCAGTTTGCATCAGCCAATGACTTTATAAATAGACTAATCAGAGTTCAAAATATGGACAGTGAAGATACAGCTACCGAAAAGTGCTGCAGGCTGAGTTGTGCCGGTTGCAATGTCCTGTCAAAATATCTTACATTAAACAGTTGGAAAGGAAACTGTGCAGTTGGCATAGCCTTTCCTACTAGACGCATTTCAAGAAAATAAAAATAACACTGATCTATATTGATTTTGAAGGATTTTTTTTTTTTTTTTATAATTCTGATGACTGGCTGGGCAAGCAACCTTTACAGCACATCACACAACAGCTTCCCAGGCAGTATATGGACCACTTAGCAACAGAGAAGTGTAACCCTCAATGGAATCAAATGGACAATGGCGGCTGAGAGGAAAACGAGCTGTGCTCTCCTTGAGTGCCACAAACGCTGCACTCGTGCCAAAGGTGCCTCTCACACTGAAGTGCTCTAGCAATTGTGGCCAAAGATGCTGCTAAGTCTGACACATCATTCAGTTCCAGTCAATTTAATAGCAGCCAGATCTGCCTGTCACATCTAAAATGATAGAAAAAAAGCAATAAATAAAATATAAGGGTCAAACAGAAACCGATAAAAGCCAAGATATTCAAAGCAAAGGTAGGAGGTTTGCTCAGTGAGCAACTGGCCTCTTTACTCACACGGAGAAGGCAGCAATTGGAATTTGCACTTGCAGCATTTCCTCAAAATTCTGTGGCTGGCGGTTGAGGTCCCATCCCTTCCTTTCCACCTCACAGAAGTAGCAGAGGGTTCAAGGACCCAAATTAGTGGCTCTCCTGAGATCTCAGTATGACCTGTACCTCTCAAGTGACTCTCAGCTCCTTATGTGCCCTGCCAGCCCAGCCAGTGGGGATATGATTTCCTTTGGGTTGAGAACATCTTACAAGGAAACAGGAGTTTTGCTTTTCAGTGCTGCATGCACAAACATTCTGAACAGTCTGTTCTCCTGGGTAATGGGGAAAAAGTGTGTTTTGACCATACAGTACATAATGCATAGATGCTCTGATTCTGAAGAAGGTTTCAAGTGTTTTTGCAGCTTCCCTGAAACACTGCTGCACTGTGCAGGCACTTAATAGATAGAATTACCCTGCTGAAACGAGAGCAAAACAATTCACTCAGCAGTCTGGTTTCTTTTCAGTGTCATGTTTGAGAAGCAGTTTGCTACAGCTCTCATGCCACCTGTAACACAGCACAGTCTGGTGCCATTGAGCTGGCTGGAAGCGTTTCTGTCCTTATTGTCATGCTTTACCAGGCAGCTCCTGCTAACAGAGACATGCAAGAGTTCACATTTTGCATCTCATTCAGCAGGTCACAAAGTATCTGAGACCACTTCATTACAAGTCGTAGGAGGTGACAGTTGCAATGGAGAGGCAGGAAATGTTCAGAGGGCTGCTGGAGGTAATTACAGCACCCTCTTTAAAAAGAAGGGAAACTAAAAGTAGACACACTGCAGGGGCATAGCTGCAACTGCCTTGTACAAACCAGGAGAAATGGTAGAGCTGGAACAATACAAAGCAATATCAGTGAATAGATGGTCAAGAAACCCACCCATATTCTCCCTGAAGGGACTGGAACTAGTTGGGCTTTTTCACAGTAGAACATATTACAGGGAAATAACAGTTCTTTGACATCCAGGTTTTATAACGAATTATTGTTTCTTTTCTTTGACACTCATTAAGTGTCTAAGGGCTTCTCTACACAGGGAGTTGGTACAAGAATAGTTATTCCTGATTAACTGACTGTGCGGATGCTTTTGTTCTGGAATAACAGCAGCCACCCAGGGAGTTAATCAGCAATAGACATTTTGCTCTAAATTCATGCCCTACCTTAATTAATCTGAATTTATTTCCTTGTGTAGAGAAGCCCTGAGTCCTACCAGCATTAATTAATGTGCCCTGACAACAACCCTGTGAGGTCGGAAAGTCTGGTTAGCCCCATCTTAAAGAGGAGGAAAGTGAGGCAATGAAGGGTTAATAACTTACTCAAGGTCACTGAGGAAGTGTGGGGCAGGGCTGGGACATGAAGCCAGATCTCCCGGGTCCCACTCCAGTGCCTCCAAAACAAGCCCAGCCTTGGCATAGCCAAGTATTTACCTTCATTTATGGGAACTGGAACATTCTGAACAAGTCTTAAAAAAAAGGCCATTTTTGTCAGTAAATAAATGGACAATTTTTTTAACCAGCTCTTCTGTGAATTAAAGCACAGAACTGTGAGTCAGGTGATCAGGCTGCTCTTCCCAGCTCTGTATGGGTGAGTGACTTCAGGGTCAGTTGTCGCTACTGGCTGCTGGCCTGTGGTGCGGGAAGTGTGGTGTTTTCTAAGCCAATGGAGAGCACTGGGAGGAAGCACTGGTCCAAACAGATCTTTCTCACACACAAATCTCCACACTCTCCGCCCCCTTACAATAAGTGTAACACGCTTTCCTCAGAGCTAGGAAGTGTTGAAGGGGAGGGCTTGGCTTTGAAGGAAGCATGCCTGTGCTGGGGAAGAAGCAGGGACTTGCTGATGGAACTGGGCCCAGTGCACAGACACAAGGAAGGAAGAATGTTCCTTGTGCTCTTCCTTATGAACAAGGGCCAAACCCAATCTGGCCCTTTACGTCCCTGTGTGTCACAACTGGGACGAGGGCGGTCAGACACAGTGATCGGAGCAGGAGTAGGGAGCCAGACCGAGCCAGGTACTGGGAAATCAGAGTCTGAGACAGGCCAGAGGGCAGACCGAGGTTCAGGCATCAAGAGGCAGGTAGGGTCAGGCTACCAGGAGATCAGGATCAGATGCCAGACAGGTTACAGAGAGCAATCGAAGAGCAAAGTCAAGGAAAAACCAAGATGAAAAGCTGTAGTCTAGGGTCTACTGCAAGCAGGGTCTGGAGTGGAGACAGGTAGTCTGTGTTGTTGCTCAGACAGCTTCCCATCATAGCTGCCTGGTTGAAGAATTAGTACCAGCCAATGAGTGGGCTGTGAGGGACCGCCACTCAGGTCCTGCTGGGCAGTACTTTCTGCCGAGTCCAGCCTCACAGGGTCCTCCCATGGGAGGCTAGCCTCCTAAATCTTCAGTGGTGATGCAGAGGCCTAATCAGCCCTCAACCCTCATGGTCCAGCTCTGCAGGTTCTTACATCATCCTCCCCTGCCAGGCATCCCTTCCAGATGGTGCTGATCCAGCTTTGTCTAGATGAGGTGAGCCTTGTGGAATTCTTTCATCAGGTCAGGGGCATGGACATGGGAGTCAGGATCCCATGCGTGTTCTTCAGGGCCATACTCTTCCCAGTCCACCAGATAGTACAGGCAGCTGCGTGCCAGTCAGGAATTGAGGATGGCATGTACTTCATATTCCTTATGACTCTGGATTCTGTCTGGTGGAGGCAGTGATGCAGTTCAGTCAGGGAAGGGGTTCTCTGTGTAGGGCTTCAGAAGGGAAATATGGAAAACGTGATGTATTTTGAGAGACTGGGGAAGCTGAAGTTTGAAGATAAACAGGTTAATCTGTTGTCGTATTGAGAAGCGTCCCAGGAAATTGTGGTTCAATTTGCAAGAGGGCCGCCTAGATTGGAGGTGTTTGATGGCAAGCCACATCTTCTGGCCTACCATAAAGACTAGAACTTCTCATTGCAGACAGGCTGCATGCCTCTTGTAGGCCTTTTTTACCTGTTCCTGAATAAGATGAATCTGTTGGACCCAGTTGATGGTAACAGAGTTCAGAGAGGCTGCTTTTAATGCTGGGTGGAAATGGGGGAGAACCCATAATTAGTGAAGAAGGAGCTTCAACCTGTTGAGGCACGGTCAGCGTGGTGGAAAGAAAACTCTGCTTATGGCAGGAGCATGGACTAGTTGGCTTGATGATAATGTATGACGCATCTCAAATACTGTTCCAGTTCTTGGTTCACCCATTCTGTTTGTCTATTGGTTTGTGGGTGGTATGTGGTGGAGGTGGATAGGTGGACATCCAGTAGTCTGAGAGCTTTGCAACAGAAGCAAGAGATGAACTGTGAACCTCAGTCAGACATGATATGGTCTGGGAGTCCATGGAGCTGGACCAAGCTGTGTAGCAGGAGTTGGGCAGTAGACTCAGCAGAGGGTAGCTGGTTGCAGGGGATGAAATGGGCCATTTTGGTCAGGTGGTCCAGAACCATTAAGACTATGATGTGGTCACCAGCTGCTGGGAGTTCCACAATAAAATCTAGGCTGATGGCCTAGCTAGAGCCTCTAGGGGTACTAATGTGCCAAGGGGTCTGGTTTGGGGTGGCTTGGTATGTTCACAGCACTTGCAAGAATTGACATATCCTGGGACCTCAGCCTGCATGTGGGGCCACCGGAAAAAATAAGTAACCATGTGGGAGGTTTTCCAGCCACCAAAGTGACCTGCCAATGGAGCATCATAGCACAGCTATAGCACCTCCAATTCAGGGTGCTCTGATGGTGCATATATATATGCTCATTAAAGTACATTATCCCATCCCATATGCAATGTTGCATCTTTGCCCTCAGTGGCATGGACTGTATCCTTTGGGCAAGTGGGTTGTCTTCCAAGGCGGATCAGATGAGGGAAAGCAGGTCTCACTGAACTGTGGCATTGGCAAAGTTAGCAGGCTTCTGGCGGTAGAGGGGCTCAGAAGTCAGTTCTTTGCTTCCCTGGAGGTATTCCCCCTTCTGCAATAGAGCATCAGCTTTCCCATTTTGCTTTCCCAAGCAGTTGTTAATGGTGAACTCAACTGAGGAAAGAACAGAGCTCACCTTAACTGCATCTGGTTCAATGGTTGGGCCTTGCAAAGGTACTCAAGATTCTTACGGGAGCTGAAGACTTTCACTGGGTGCTGAGCTCCCTCAGGTGGTGACACTATTCTTCCAATGCTGTTTTTATGGAAAGCAGTGCCTTGTCTGGTATTTGGTAGTTCATATTTGCAGGAGTAAGTTGTTGAGAATAGAATGCTCAAGGGTGCACAACTGACTGGGGTCCAAGCTGCTGCGAGAGTACCACCCTATCAAGAGGGCCACTCACCATGAGTGGTGGCCTCCACCTGGTTGCTCTGGGGGTTAGCTGTGTGTCATTGCACCCTCCTTTGGCAGTGTCTCTCCCGTCATCCTTTCACCTGCGGACCCCTCTTGCTCCAAGAACTGCAAATGCCTCTTCATGACTTGGCCCTCTGGCTAGGTCACTACATGGTTCCCCCTTTCAGGCGGGTGTAAAAAAGTCCCACTATACAAAATGGCAGTCTTCCCTTCACTGCTCTGATCATGTCACTCCTCCAGTGGCTGGTAGGGGAACCTGAGCCAGTTTGCTATTCTGGGTTCTAGCTCAGGGGCCCTCTGATCAGCAGCCAAGGTCTGCACTCCTATTCCTTTCTGCTTTTCCCCAAGCCTTTTCCTACCTTCCTGGCTTCCCCCATCTCTGCGTTTGTCAGCCTCCCAACTCCCTCCTCCCAGGAAGTAACTATGAACTAACCTCTATAATCCCAACACACCTCCCTTCAGCCAAGGAATGACTGCAGACTACCTCCCTGCAGCCCTTTTCTCTTGCCAGCTACTTGGCTTTATACAGGCCCCTCCTGTTCCAGGTGAGCCTCATGTCTGATTAATCAATCCCTGCTCCCTGGCTTCTCATGCAGATGCCTCCTATAGATTAATTGGGCCTAATTTACCCTCTCAGGGCCAGTGTGGGGAGTATATCCCATCACACACCTCTAGAGCCAAGTTGGAAGCATCTGGTTCTACTATGAAGGATGAGCCAGACCAGGGGGTGCCAGGACGGGGCCCTGGTGAAGACAGCCTTCCATTGGTCAAGAGCGAGCTGGGCTTTGGGTGACCAAGCAAGTCACATGCTTTTGCAGAGGAGGGAAATCAGGGGAGTTATGAATTGGGAGAAGTTGGTGATGAATCTCCTATAAAAATGTGCAAAGCCCAGGAAGTGCTGAAGTTCCTGGAGGATCTGAGGTGCTGTCCCATTATGGATTGCTTCCACTTTCTGTGAATCCATGTGTATTCCCTCTGAGGAGATGTACTTCAAAGATGCAGTAGTGGCTTGTTCGAAGGTACACTTTTTCCAGTTTGGTGTACAAACCATGCTTCTGTAGTCTCACTAAGACAGACTGAACATGGTGATAGTGCTGCTCTAAGTTCTCAGAACATATCAGTATATCATCAAGGTAGATGACCACGTACTGGTCCAGGATATCCCTGAACATATCATTTTTGAAATGTTGAAATGATGTGGGATTATTGATATACAAGCACTAGCTTGTATGCCTCCTGAAGATCTAGTTTAGTGAAGATCTTGCCAGTTCTCAAGTGTTCCAGTGACTCCAAACTGAGGGGCAAGGGATATGGGTTATGAATGGTTACTTAGTTCAAAGTGTGATAGGCTACACACAGGAGTAGTGACTCATCCTCTTTCACAAAGAGGACTGGTGCCTCCACTGGAGAGGTGAATCACTGAATAAAGCCCTTGTCTAAGTTTTCCTGTATATACCCACATAGTGATTCCAGCTCTGGTTCAGACATGGAGTATATCCATCCATAGGACACCTTTGCCCTGGGCTGGAGGGCTATTGGGAAATCATAGTCTCTGTGTGGAGGTAGTGAGTCTGCATTTTTCTTCTCAAACACATCAAGGAAGTTGCACAACTTGTCAGGAAGGCTGAGATTCTGGCCTGGAGCTACTCCCAACTGGCTGTCCCTAACCTTCTGAGGTTCTGCTTCCGACAGTCTCCTCCTGTCCTGGGGCCCTGGGTGCAGGTACTTGGGGGGTTGGTTGCTTTGTTGGAGGCATGCTTTTTTGACAGTATTTGGAGGGGAAGCTAATGGTCCTCCACCACCAGGAGATACATGGGTCATGCTGCTCCAACCAAGGAATTCCAGGAATTATCGGGAAGAATCGAGAATGGATCACATCAAAGCATAGTGTTTCTCGGTGCTCTTCCACTACAGCCTCTAAGGTGACAGTCTCTTAAGCCCCTGTCCCAGCGATAAGATCAATTGTCTGAACCAGGTCTGATGTGGGTTTTGGCCAAAGGAGGATCTGGAGGGTTTTAGCTGCCTCAGCATGTATAAAGATGGCAGCAGCCCTAGAGTCTATCATTTCTAGTTTGATCTTGGGGCAGGCAGGGGGATCTGCTGTGCCTGCCCCAAGATCTGCAACCACAGTAGCAACTGGAAATGTGGGGAAACACCATGATACCCAGGTCAGGTTCTGCTTGAGGGCAAAGAGGGGGTGGTCCCAGAACATGGAGTTCTGTAGGTGCCCAGGCTCCATTCCCCCATTGGGCCTGGGCTGGTCCATTTCCCAAGTTCTTCTGAGACGTTGAGGAGGCAGGGGAGTGTCCTGGTCCTCCACAGTAAAAATAGAGGTTCAGTTGTTGTCAATACTCTCTCTCCTCAGGAATCAGACATCAGCAACCCAGGTTGACCTCCATGTGTTCAGGACTCGGTTCTACAGGCTGCGGCGTGGAAGACCCATGTGGGGCTGTCAGGCCATTTCCCTTTCCTCCTTCTGCTCACACAGCCCAGAATCAATGCGCAGGGCTAGGTCAATAAAGGCACCTACATGGGTGGGATTTTCAGTGTGAGCTAGTTCACCTTTTACCTCAGTGAGCCCCCACCAGAACTGGTAAAGTTGGGCTGTCTCATTCCATTCAATATCAGCTATAAGCTGTCAGAAATGGGTGGTGTAAGTGGTGGCTGGCCCTTGCCCCAGCAAAGCTTCTGGAGGGAAGCCTCTGCAGAGTGGATGTGATGCAAGTTGTAAAAGATGGCCACAAAGGCTTTCAGGTAGGCGCCCAGTCAGAGAACATTGGGCTGTTCTGCTCCAACAGTGGGGCGGCCCATCTGAGCACTTCATTGGAGAGCAGGCTGACTACTAGTCCCACATTAGTCTGATGTGTGTGGGGGTGGAGCAAGAAAAGCAGCCTGCATTGATTCAGGAATCCCTGGAATTTCTGATGATCCCAGTTGAACTGTTTGGGCAGTGGCAGTGCAGGAGCTGGTTCAGGCACTGCATGGTCTGTTCAGGCACGTAGTGTTGCTGCTTCTCCCTGTGAGTGTACAAGCTGCTTGCACAGGGTCTATCTGTGCCTCAGCAGGGACCGGTGCCACCTGAGCCTGTGACCAGGCTAGTTGCTTTCACGGGGTCTGTGCTTCGACAGCATACTGCATAGCATGGGGTTGTGGTGTGAGATTCTCCAGCTGCAGGTGGGTGACTTTTCCTACAGTTTCTGGGCCCTCAGGGAGCTGCTGGTTGGAGGGAGGTCCACCCCCTCCATTGTCTGTGGAAGGGTTGGATGGATGGCGGGCGGGAGAGGGGTGCAAAAGTGATCTGAACAAACTGTCATGATCAGGATGAGGGCAGGCAGACCTAGTGGTCAGAGCAGGAGTCAGGAGTCAGGCTGAGTCATGTACCTGGAGGTCAGAGTCCAAGATAGGCTAGAGAGCAGACTGAGATTCAGGTGTCAGGAGATAGGCGTTGTCAGGTTATCAGGAGATTGGGGCAGGCACCTGGTTACAGACAGCAATTGAAGAGTAAAGTCAAGGACAAACCAGGGTCGGAAGCTGGAGTCTTTGGTCTATCACAAGCAGGGTCTAGAGCAGAGACAGGCAGGCAGACTGAATTGGGTGCTCAGACAGCTTCCCATCATGGCTGACTAGGTTAAGTACTGGTACTGGCCAATCAGTGGTCTGTGAGGGGCTGCCACTCAGTTACTTTCTGCCAAGCTCAGCTTCACAGGGTCCTCCTGCGGGAACCCAACTGAAACCTCAAGTGGTGAGACGCAGGTGTCAGCACCTCAGAACCCCCCAAGCTCCAGTCCTTCAGGTTCTGACAACATGTCACCACTAAAATGGAAATAATAATACTTCCCTAGGTCTCCTGAGAGAATTCATTAATGTTTGTAAAGTGCTCAGGAATTATTGCCTGGTATGTTCTGTAGAAATGTAAGGTGTTAGTTCTCAAGCCAGAGTTTCTACAGTGCTGTAAGACATATTGTGTGTTTGGAAAAGCCATCGTTCTTCATACAACACAGAAGAAATCTTAAGTTTGCTAAGCAGAAACTAACTTCTCTCATTAAAAAATAGGTCTTTGTATACCATTTTTTTTTTTACTAAAATGAAATTTTAATTACATCTTTGTAACTCAAGGCAACTGTCATGTAACTATGGAGTTTTTGTTCACTTTTTTGAGTATTAAGGATTCAGTGTCATTCTCTTTTAAATATAACTGACTTCTAGTAAGTATAATTAAGGGTCACAATCAGTTGATTAAATGATGCTTTGTTGGATTTACCTGCACCCACTACTGATGTTTCCTAAAAATCCACAGTGATTTCCACATTCTTCTAACAACTGGAGTGTTTGTGATACCAAACTAACTAACTAACTAACTAAGGCAAATAGAAAAGCCTTTTGTTATAGTTATAATTTTATAACATAGCTAATGTTTTAACTTGACTTTTTGCTTCAGAGAGCCAAAAGAGAGATATCATCAGAAGCGTTGCACAGTTTTCACTGAGTTACGTGAGCTTTGCATTTGCATTGGCTGTCTCTTCTGGGATACAATTTTAAATTCTGTTAAAAAAATAGCAACCTTTTCTTCGTTTGCACTTTCTGGGAATTCCCAGAATTATACATGTATTTGGCCTCTTGCTGTTTCTTCTGATACAGACAAGAGTGCTCTAAAGGTAATTTCAACATGGGACATGGAGGATAACAAACTCTGCCTGGAACAATTCTACCTTCCCCTATGCTGTGGGAGCGCATGAGGTAGGCTAAATCCCTTGCCTCATCAGCTCCCCGCCTTTTCCATGGAATGAGATTCTTAAAGAAGACTGAGGCTTATTTCTGCCTGTAGTTCTGTTCTCACTGTGACCTGGCTGTTTGTTTCATGAACATGAAATTGGTGTTCAGTGTCAAACTATCCAGATTCCCAAACCACTGGAGAGCAATTCCTGTGGACTTAAGAAATGTGTATGGTGCTGAGTGGCTATTTATTTATTAAGGCTTAAAAAACTCAAGAGTTTTAGAAGGGGGGTTATCACAGGGTGGCTGGCCCTAGTAAATTAATTAGGTCCAGCTCACCTGTGCCAGGTGCTCCCATTTAGCCAATGAAGAGGGTGCGACAGCATCAGGGGGCTATAAAGGACCAGGGAAAAACAAAGACAAGGCAGGCTGGGCCTCGGCTGTGGCCACTAACCAGTCTGCAGGCTAACTATGTAGAATGGGAGAGGCTGACAGCTGGGGCTTGGAACTCAGGGGCAGCTTGGGCTGATGTCTGGCTGGCTGAACAGAGCTGGAAAGGGAAAGCCTGAAACTTATGTTGGAAAATGATGGAGAAGAATCAAGGGGTGAGGAATGGCATCAGATTAGGGAGAAGAAAAACAGGAATAGAAATATCTGAAGAAGAGGGAGCAGATAAGGATGGAAAAAAGAGTGAGAAAAAGTATCAACATCTTATAATAATCAAATGACTAGCTGAAGATGTCATGATAGGAGATCTTAATCTCTTAAAAAGAGTGGAATGGGTTAAGCAAATATGGGAGCTATATTAAGAGCGACAAGAATGCTGGGTGGGGATTTATTAGTAGAATGCGCACATAAGGAAGAAGCTGATGAACTTCTTAAAACTACAGTTTTAGGGAAAATAGAAGTAATTTGCCGGCTACCTAATTTATGACAGAAGCGAGAGGGATAATATATGGTGTTCCACTAGGCATGACAGAGGATGAAATTAAAAGCGGCATAGGCAAAGGTCAAGTGCTGTTTGTTAAGTGGCTGATTAGCAGAAGAGGAGGAGAACACAAACCATCCACAGCCACCGTAGTAACATTCAAAGGTGGAACACCCTGATACAGTTAATGAAGGATATCAATTTTTCTGGTCTAAACATATATCCTGGCCCCTTTGAGATGTTATAAATGCCAAAAGTTTGGGCATGTGGTGGTTATCTGTAAGGGGAAAACTAGGTGCGGAGGAGAACACTTATATGAGAACTATATGGAAGGAACAGAACTGAAATGTAGCAATTGTGGGGATAAGCCCAGTGCAGCATACAAAGGATGTGCGGTAGTGGAATGAGCTAGAGAGATACAGGAAATTAAAACTATCTGTAAAATGTCCTATGCAGAAGCTAACCAAAGACATTAACTGAGGAATGTGGAGGAGGAAAATGCAAATAAGTTACTGGTACATCACACAGTTCAGGGCAGGAAAGATAACATAAAGGGAATAGTATCAGAGGGGTAGCCGTGTTAGTCTGGATCTGTAAAAGCAGCAGAGAATCCTGTGGCACCTTATAGACTAACAGACGTTTTGGAGCGTGACTTTTGTGGGTGAACCATTCGTTCGACGAGGTAGTTGAAATTTCCAGGTGCATATTATATTGTCCAGAGCAAGTAGAGATAACGAGAGGTTAGTTCTCGGGATGGGTGAGGCTGTTCTACGTAGAGTTGAAACAAGGAGAGAAATGGTTTGTAATGGCAACATTCACAGTCTTTGTTAGTTAGTATGTGTCAATTTGCAAGAACTGAGTCACAGTTCTTTTGATGTCTGGTCTAAGTTTTTTGCTGCAGGTTGCCACCTTAGTTGCTATAGTGTGGCAAGGGAGGTTGAAGCTTCTACAGTTTTTGTATATTTCATTCCTGTTATTGATTTGTGTCATTATCCTTTTCCGTAGTGATTGTCAGTTTGGCGATTGTAGATAGCGAGGCATGGCATTGATGCGGTAGTATTACATTGGTGACGTGCAGTTGTGAATGAACAGTGATGGTACTGTGATTTTAAGGTCCTATGATTGGTTGTCTGTGTGTAGATATGTGGGCAAGTTGGCACGAGTTTGTGCATGGATTGTTCTGAGCTAATTACTTATGTACGGTGTGCAGTTGTGTGAGAATAAGTTTCAGGTTGGAGGGTGGCTGTGGGCAAGGATTGCCTGCACATAATCGTGAAAAGTGTGGGATATTGTCTATGATTGTAATCATGATATGATTGGAGGGTTTTGCGGGTGTAAGTGATGGCAGTGGAGTTCTGTTGGTTTCTTATTGGGTTTTTCTTGCAGTAGGAGGCTTCGAGGTAACGTCTGGGCTCTGTTATCTGTTCTAATTTCTTGGGGTATTGTAGTTTTGAGAATGCTTGTGGAGATTTTGTAGTGTGGGTCTCTGTCTGAGGGTTAGAGCAGATTGCGGTGTGTACTCAGTGTTGCTGTAGACCAGATCGTGTGATGTGCCCAGGATGAAGCTGGAGCATGAATGGTAGGCGTAGCGTCGATAGGTTTTGAGTATAGAGTGGTGTTTATGTGAACTCACTATTGCCACGTGTGTTAGAAGTTGATCTATGGTAGGGTGGGTCAGGTGAGTTGTGTGGTGGAAGTGGTTGAAATCGTGGTGGAATTTTCTAGATCTCCTTCCCTGGTCGATGAGAAATTTCATGTAGGTAGTAGAGAAGGGGCGTGTGTAGACGAGAGGTGATCAGCGTGGTTCAGGTCGCATAAAAGGTTAGTGTGGCATGAGGGTGCCATAGCATGTGCCTATCGGAGTTATATTGTCATCAAACTGTTAGTTGTGTGTGAGTTTTATTAGCACAGAGCTCAGCACCGGTTGTTGTGTGCTTCATTCAGGATATGTTCCTAAGCTTGTATCATCTGTTGTGGATGTTGTAAGAGCTTACTCATGTTGGCTGTATGGGTGTTTTTGGAGGTGCAATCGTTGTAGTTTCTCAGGAAATCATGTTTCCGGAGATAGTGGAGTGCTGGTGGAGGGTACTGAAGTAGGGTCCAATATCCAGACAGTCCTCAGTGAGAGATGCCTGCGGATGATGGGCTCCAGATTCGGTGTGGATCTTGGGTAGTTAGTGATAATAACCTGGTCGGGCTCTAAGGTTATGTGATTGTTCTAGGTGTTAGTGTAGGGAGGTCTGAGTAGATGTCCAGTTACTTGTGTTTATCCTCAGTGGATTAGGAAGTGGCTGTAGAATTTTGGTATTGAGTGTCTGGCGGCTCCTTTGGTAGTCAGACTTGTCTGATGACAACTGCAACTCTTTATCAGCCTCTTTGCATGTTAATGTAGCACTTATGCATAGCAACGGGCTACCCTCTGATTGAATAACTCGTTTTATCTCTAGCTTGTTCTCGCATATATTATACCCGCCCCTGGAAATTTCCCATACTGCGTTCTGACGAAGTGGGTATTCACCCACGAAAGCTCACGCTCCAAAACGTCTGTTAGTCTATAAGGTGCCACAGGATTCTCTGCTGCTTATAAAGGGAATAGATGAAGTTGTACTACTTATAGGCAAAAAGAAATTTATAGCATTTATGATAGAAGTCATTAACTGCACTTTACAGATAGGGAAGAAAACTGAAAGAATAAACATTGTAACACAAAAGGCACAAAAATATTTGCATATAGACCATCTCTTGATAGACTGCTTTCATGCGATTTTATGGAGTCAGGTGCTCTAACTGGAGTCAGGTGTTCTAGTTAATCTAAAGCAAACCTTCCTCCCTTGGCAGGGAATAAGGCCTCCTGCTAACACTCTCATGCTGCCTTCTGGCCATGCTGTATCACACTGGGTAGAATATAAAGATGATGTATTGAATGCAAATTTCAGCCTACAGGAACTCAAAAAGCTATCAACAAAAGTTAAAAAAACAGCCCCAGGTACAGATAGCATATGTAATAAAATGCTCCTACTGGAAAGTAGTTAGAATTTTATTGAAATAATATATGTGGAAAAGGAATACTGCCAGCAGAATGGAAGCAAATGATGGTTATACCAAGAGGAAAACCTGGCAAATTACTCACGAGACCTCATGCATCTAGACCTATTATCCTCACATTGTGTGGAGGCAAAATTATGGAAAGAATGATAAATGACAGTTTAGTGACATACTTGGGGAAAAAATTAAATTATAAACTGTGTACAAAGTGATTTCAGGAAAGGGTGATGCATAGTTGAGCATATTGTATGATTAGAAACAGAAATACACAAAACTAAGAGGAATAGAGAGTGCGATAGTCATCTTTTGGACATTGAAAAAATGTGTGACATGCTATGGAGGGAAGGCTTGCTGTATAAAGTAGCTGCCAATGAAAAAAGAGGAAGACTGTTCTGGTGGCTAAGAGACTTCTTAAGTGAGAGAACCATACAACTGTACTATCTCTCCAGTTGTGGATTTGGAATTGTATGATGAAACAAAGGGAAGAGCTGGACTGTCAAATATGAGGACTATGATTTATGAGTTTAGACCTGGCAAATGGTGTCAGCATTGCCAAATCTATACTGAGTACACTATCATAGAGTATTATTAAAACCAGTTATAGATTATGGATGCCACACCTTTAATTCAGCTTCTAAACCAATACTAAAAACATTGGACCCAATCCGAAGCCAAGGTCTGGCAATTGCATGTGAAGTGAGTATTATGACTCCACTGTGTGTGCTGCAGGTAGCAACTGAAGAGATGTCTATAAATTTAAGGATGAAATTGTTAGATTTAATCTTTTGGACTAAGAAACAATGAAGATAAGAGTACTATGTAACAGTGCTGCAAGAACAAATGTACAAGGACTATTGGGAATTAAGTAGACAAGAAGTAACTGGGTGCCACAGACTCGCACATGCTAACAGGGTCAAAAGATGGGTTAAAAATGTAGATCTCAAAGAAATTAAAATGTTTAGTCATGGGAGATCAAACTGTTGTCTCTCCAGTTGTGGATTTGGAATTGTACGATAAAAGAAAGGGAAGAGCAGGACTGCCAAATATGACAGCTATGATTTATGAGTTTATACATGGCAAATGGGGTCAGCATTGCCAAATCTATACCAATGGCTATAGAGATGCCAGCACAGGTAGAGTGGGAACATCCTTTTGTATCCCTGAATGTGGAATTAAGAGATCTATGAGATTATCCAATTTTGTGGCCATTATGATGGCCGAATTGATAGGCACAGTTTTGGCACTGACCTGGGTAAGGGATGTATGCCCAACTGTGATTGTTATCCCATCTAACTCTTTATTGGGTGTGTGACGGGTTCAGTCACAGAGACCCCCTTGGGACTGTCACCTGATGTGCTGAGACTACCTCTGAGCCTGTTTTCTCTGCCATTTTGGGCCTTCAGAACCCTGCCTTGTTGAGCCAGACATGCAAGCCTGAACCATGCCCCTAAAGCTGCAGACTTAAATGAAAACAGCTTAAGAAGTGCTCCTATCTCCAGCACTCAGACAACCAGCTCCCAATGGGATCCAAATCCCCAATAAATGCGTTTTACTCTGTATAAAGCTTATACAGGGTAAAGTCATAAATTGTTCGCCCTCTATAACACTGATGGAGAGATATGCACAGCTATTTGTTCCCCCAGGTATTAATTAATTATTCTGAGTTAATTAATAAGCAGAAGTGATTTTATTAAATATAAAAAGTAGGATTTAAGTGGTTTCAAGTAGTAACAGACATAACAAAGTAAGTTAACAAGCAAAATAAAACAAAACACACAAGACTAACTCAATACACTGAAGATCTAGTTACAAACACTAACTTCTCACCCTAGATGTCATCTCAGGTACATTCCTTTTCAAACCAACGTTATACTTTATGTCCTGGATTGAGCAATCACTCACACCCCTGTAGTTACAGTCCTTTGTTCCAGTTTCTTTCAGGTATCTCTTTGGGGTGGAGAGGCCATCTCTTAAGCCAGCTGAAGACAAAATGGAGAGGCTTCCAGGGCCTTTTATGTTTTCTCTTTTGTGGGCGGAAATCCCTTTGTTCTTCTGTGCAAAATCACAGCAATAAGATGGAGTTTGTAGCCACCTGGGCAAGTCACATGTCCATGAATGATTCCGCTTTTTGCAGGCCAACGCCATTGTTTACATGTTAATTTGAACGTTCCCAGGAAAGCTAAGATGTGGATTGGTGTCTCCCAAAGTCCATTGTTAGTTAAGTACTCCTAATTACTTGAACAGCCCCTTCACAATATATTGGCCAAACCTCCCTTATGTGTTTCCTACAGCAAACACTTCAAATACAAGCATAGAGCCAACACTCATAACGTCAGATATAAAAATGATACATGCATACAAATAGGATGAATATATTCAGTAGATCATAACCTTTGCAAAGATATGTTACATGGCATATCTACACAAAGCATATTCCAGTTATGTCATATTTACACTCATAAGCATATTTCCATAAATGTATAGAGTACAATGTCACAAGGTGTAATGATGATTAGAAAGGGAGCCTCAAAAGGGGGAAGGAATTAATCAATTATATAATGTTTTTAACTACAAAGATAGTACAACTAGGTATACATATAGTAATAGTGTGGATTCCAGCGCATGTCGGGATACCAAGCAATGAAATGGCAGATAAAGCAGCGAAAAAAAGCTTAAAAATGAGGAGGTTGATTTAAAGATCCCTCTGAGCAAACAGGACTTTAAAAGTTTGATTAAGAAAGAACTTAAGAAGAAGTGGCAAGAACTATGCACCAAAGAGGAAAAAGGACGAAGGTTCTATGAAATATGTCCTAAACTTGAGGATAATGTATATTTAATAGCTATGACAGAAGATGTGAAGAAACTATATGATGCTGACTGGTCACTATGACTGGCACTTATGCTTGTTTAGTAAATATAAAAGACAGGTTGCTTGACACATGCAAAGTTGAAGAAACAGCTAAACATCTGCGGTGGCAATGCAGGGAGAATTACACAGACAGATTCTTTATGAAGAACTGAGACGTCTTCTGGTGAAAGAATATAGCGAGGAAGGATTGGTGAGAGTACCAGGAAAGTGGGGCAGCATTAAAAAAGTGTTACTTCTCTTTTTTAAGGATATAGGACTGGATGAGAGAATACAGATTTTTTGCTTATGCAAAAACTGCAGTAGATGGTGATCATAGCCTCACATGCTCAGGCTGCTCTGCCATAAATCAACAGAAAAAAAAAAAAAGACAAGGAAAGCCCCAGTGAGAGAGACTTCTAGTGAGTCAGTCCAGATTGGTTCAGTTAGGAAGGACAAGTGAAAGCTGCCAGAGACCAGAGGACCTCCGGAGTCCCGGAAGGAAGCAGAAGGTGGTTCTTGGGAGAAGGTTGAAAGCAGGAGAGCAGTAAGATGGGTTTTCTGGCTGGCCTCCCCAAGCCAGACAGCCATGGCTGGAGGCCAGAGAACAGCATAGGGAATTGCCTGCTGGCTCTAAGCCAGAGAACTGGAGACAAGGACTAGAGAGGGCGGAAGTCAGAGGAGCAGCAGAGGAGCTTACCCATTGACAACTCCAGGGCCACAGAGCTGGAACTCTGAGGGACCCAGAGGGAGTGAGGGATGTTCACCTAGTAAAGATGATCTCTTAGCAGAGAAGCTGTGGGGGTTCCTGTTGGGAAAAGTGGGGTTGTGCTTTAGCTGGAAAGGCTGGATGGCTGTTCTGGGATAAGGATGGAAGAGGATATTGCTGGAGAGCTGGGCATGGTGAGGGACACCAGGGCTGTAAGTTGTATATTATGTCTGGACTATGCTAGGGGAATTCTGGACAATGGTTGTGGGGCTTCTGTTATGATTGTTGTGCATGGGATGTAGGTGACAAATGAGCCCCATTAGGGCTATACTTATACTTGGGAAGAATGCTTTAGGTTATTTCTGGGGAGTCTGAAGAAGGGAAACTGAGGCCTGCCACTTGGCAAGGCATGACCTGCCGAGGCAAGGCAGTCTTCTTTCAGGTGTAAACATTCATTCTTCAAGGCATAATCCAAACTCTACTTAATGTGGCTTTAGGAAGAATTTTTTCCTGGGACAGGTTGTCCTGTAACCCAGCTGCAGAGTTTCTTGCACCTTTCTCTGAAGCAGCAGGTACTGCTGGAGACAGGATACTGGCCCTCATGAACATTCTGTCTGGCAAGTCCTCTATTCCTAATCAACCTCAGATTTTTTCATTCTAAATTTGTCGGCCTTATTTTTCACATGCAAAACAGACGTTGAAAAACAAGTTGGACAAACTGTCAGGGATGGTCAAGGTTGACTTGGTCCTGCCGCAGTGCAGAGGGCTGGTCTTGATGACTTCTCATGGTCCCTTCTAGCCTTACATTTCTATGATTTATGTAGGCTCTTGCATTCAGAAGTGATGTCAGAACTTTCACCTTTAAAAAAAATCAAGCCAAAACAAGCACCCATTATGCCATGTATTTTCCATCCCCCCAAATCAATACCTGATTCAAAAAGGAACAGGTGCAGCTTCTGGTAAAAGTGAATCCAGCTCTAAGTTCCACTAAATGTGTCACTAGGATTTCAGAACTTGAAGAAAAAAGCACATGTGTACAGCAATATCTATTGCCAGAAGGAAACACTTTCATAAAGGGGAGGAGGTGAGCCCTGTCATAGGAAAATTGTTGAACGTACGGTGGTGCATTCTGGAGATAAATTCTAAACCAGTGGCCAGTACAGCAGCAGTGGGAGGGTGTCACTAGGCATTCAGTAGGTGCACAGGAAATAGTATGAGGGCTATGTTGCTTTCTGCACTACTTGACATTAATGACTTAGGTATGTTGTCATTTCTGCAGATAATCTTACAACCATCTCTTCAGTGAACAGCATTAAATTATGCATGCCATTTACCTCAATTCCTCACCATTCTGTAATCCTTCATAAACATGAAAAGCAGGACTGCAGATACCTGTCTTCAAAGTTTTCCAAAGTTATAGGGCTGATTACGCAAACTCTTCCACTGGTAGTGCCAGTGACTTCAGGGGGACTTTTCTAAAGGGCAAGGATTACCTGTGTTTGTAAAGGATTGCATAATTGCATCCTCTGCAACAGTGGAAAGTAAAGGAATCCACTTAACGCATTGGAAAGAATCCACATGCTATGGGTACATAGTGTGGTGTTGGGATGTTAAGCTATGCTGCCTAGAGAAAGCTCGGAATCCCTGAAATATCAAACACTCCAACCAAAGTAAAATAGCCATGCCAAATGAGCACAAAACCATAACTGAACCCTCAGTCTAACAGCAGAACACACATGACCATTTTCTGTCTGGCGAACAAGGGGACTGAAGGTGAGGCACAAAATCTCAACTCTAGATTTCCCTTTATACACCTGCCAGGGCTGCTTTTCAGACATAGTAAATGGAGAGGCAGAAAACCCAGAAAAACTGAGTCTGTCACATGCACCTTCTCCTTTATTTTGAAGCTAAACTGCTTGTGGGTTTCTCTTGTGGAAGTGGAACATCTCCATGTCTCTTCCTAAGGCTTGTCACATGAAAGCAGGTAGGGTTAGATGTTACAGGACTCGCTTTTCCCTTTAAGAATGTACGTGGATTTCATTGAATCTAGCGGGAGGTATTTAAATAGGTGTTATAGTGATCCCTCTATTGTAGTTGCACTTTTAGTAAGTATAGTAAGAGATTAAGTGACACAGCATCAAAGTTTGCAGTAATGCATGACCTGTATATTTACTTGTCAAATGTTAATATGGTAGATTTAAGACACTAAATAAAATTTGCCCCCAAATTTCACGAGTGCTCAGAGTTGGCTAAATTAATTTTACTGAAAATCCTACCCGATTTCATAAAAATAAACTTTTACAAAACCTACAGGAAGTAGAAATGTTTTATTTTATGAAAACCTCCAGCAGTTCCCAACTGACATCGTTGTTCAAACAGAGGGAAATGTAAAAAATAAATGAACTAATGAAAAGTGAATTGGATTTGGAAACTGAGTTCAGTAATTGAAAGTGTGGTTAGCAATATAAGTAAGGAACTTAATTGTTTAAAATACATCATCTTACTCCTGCAGACTGTTCATGCAAACATTCCCACTGAACTTAAGCAAACTAGCTATCTAGCATACTTATAGGGCCTCTATTAGCATGGTATCTTTAATGCATTTTTCCTTAACTTGGGTAAGGGTTATGCTTCTGAATAAAAGATGCAGGCTCTGGTCCTTTGACTTTTAAACTGACAGTCTCCTTCTACATAAATTAAGGTACACAGCGAGCCCTGGGTAACAATAGCATTTAATTCAAGCTTTGAACTCCACTGCTGGTACAGTAGTGGGAGTGCTAGTGTAGTTTGGCCACAGGAGCCAGCATTTTAACCATTCTCCTGTCTAAATCTGCTTTGAGCTGGGTTAGATGAAATGGTGGGTCAATATGTCCTGGTACTATCAGTGGAACTGCACCAGTGGTAGGGCAGTGATGGAAAAGTAGAAGAAAAATGCTGGTCTAGGCACATCCCTAGAAAATATCAGAGGGGTAGCCATGTTAGTCTTATCTACAAAAACAATGGGGAGTTCGGTGACACCTTAAACACTTAAGGCACCTTAAAGTCTTTAAGGTGCCACCAAAGCCCTAGAGAATATTTGATGTATTCTGCACCCGATATATTTTTGGTTTTTCTTTTTGGTTTGTTTAAATAACGAATAAGAATTTTTTCAGTGAAAAACATAATTAATTAGTAGATACTTGCAAATTATATCTGCTATAAATAAGTATTATTATGATGAATTCAATCTTTTAAAATAAGTCTGTGTGAAAGGATGCTGGATTAGATGTCAGGATCACACTAGCATGACGTTGTCTTTTATGATGATCATTAAGGTTTTTTCACATAGAAATCATTTTGTATTGTATTAACTATGAATGCATTCCAAACACAAGATACTAATCTCATACCACTATCATAATAGTTTACTATGGGATCATTATTAGATTGTCAGTTTCCACAACAATACTGAATATAAATATACTTACTAATATTCATATGAATGGGGATTAAGGCTTTGTACATTCCAGATGTGGACATCTGTAGGGAAGAAACAGGGTTCCCATCTACTTTCTGTTTTTTTAGTAGTTTGGATAAATATAGGTGATAGGTGAAAGCTACATTTCACACAAGTATTTTTCTTTTTTTAACTCTAACTTATTGATCATTTACTTTTGTACTCTTTCTAGGCCCTTTGAAATGACTGGTGAGCATGATAAGTACATAGATTTCTGTATTTTTGTTTTGATTGCTGTTTTGTCCAAATTTATTAAGTGCCAGCATCAGTTGTATGCTGTGAGTGTCCTGCTCTGTGCAGCTGCTACATACAACTAGCACTATGGTAAACCACTTTCACTGTTGTTGTTTTCCAGTCATAGCCTGCTAAAACAAACATTGCTGAATTGGGACAATAGATGAAAAGTGCAGACAATATTATAACTAATATATGGCCAAAGTCCCTTGGGTCCAGCCGTGAAAGATATGTTTATATCTTTCCAGACGTCCAAACCTGACTATTTTCTGATGTTCTAGCCACTGATCACTAGATGTTTAGCTAACAGCAGAATCAAATTAAAATATTTTTTAAAAACTTTACAAACCAGCCTGTTTTTTGACAATAAATGAATAGTTACAGAATTTGGTTCTGTGTAAGTGACAGGGGACTATACCTCTTTTGGGAGCTGTCAGGCTTTGGCATTAGGGACATGTACAGAAGCAGAAATCATCTGGTAGTGAAAGGAACAATTTTCATAGTGAAACTGAGGTTCAGGAAAGAAGGCCAGGAGAAATGTATCCTACTGGGGCCCAATTTTATTTTAACTTAGAGCAGTTTTGCACTGGGCTAACTCTTAACGTAAAAGGAGTCACACCTGATTTACTTTGGTATAAATGAGATTACAATCAGGCTCTTGGTATCTGATCCATATGTCAGTAATATCATTGTTACAAAATGCTCTGCAATCCTGCAATCTGACCTACGTGTGCATACTTCTTAAACATAATTTAAGAGCCATACCAAGCTGTTAGATGGGCACTGCTGAATGGGGTAGTGGTTAAGCATTTAAAAGCCCGATAGAAGCTTTCTCACTAAACTTCAGGGACAGAGATTAAATTTGGAGATGCTTGTGCTTGACTTCAAAAATGCAGAATTAAGCCCAGAGTGTGCAGTTCCAGTATAATGGATACCTGCCCGTTTTGCTGGGACTCCTAGATGTGATGAGGTATAAATGATGAAGTTTGGTATCAGCAATTCGAGTCTTCCTTTTATAATTCCCATTCCATTAATATATGTACCTGACTAGCTAGAGTGAAAATTTTGCCTGCAGATTCACACAAGGTGGTTGTACCCTAGGCCTTCCTAATTACTGATTTGCAACTGTGTGTCTCAGAAGCTCAAAATAATGAACAATGTGAAGCCAACATTTTTATGCTGCTGCATAGAAGGTATGTTGGGGGGGTGGGGAATGACACAAATTCAAATACAAACAGCCACAATAACTCTGTGCTGGGAGGGAGATAGACAAGATGAGCTAATAGGCCCTTTCCATTTGGAATGTGTATGATCCTAAAGAGGTACTGAATCAATTTCCTAAAATAGTACCCTCATCATCAGCATCTTCCAATGATCTTTTATAAACAGGAGCGTTGCCATGCTAGCTAGACATCTTCATCTGTCTCTGTGAACGTCTCCAGATTTGCCAGTTTTTGGGAGCTTTTTTCCAGAGACACATCTCTAGAAAATCTAGAGATTTGGGGCCCACTGCACAATTTCAGGGTATTATAATATGGCTAGCCTTATTTACTCAGGGCCTCCAAAGACTTGGGGTTTTAATAAATCAAGAAATGTGGATATTTATCCAGGAATACAGTGGCCCTGTGAGCCTCTATGCCCCTTCTGCCTCTCCCCTCAAAACAACAACAAAAAACTCTGCCATCCCCACAGTCTTTCTTGGGGGAGACTTCTTATTTTGCTTTCAAGGAGAGTACAGCAGGGCCATTTACCTCTAGATTTTAGGAGGAGAACAGGCCCTTCCCGCCCCTCCATACTCTCATTGGGCATCCTCACGTGTCTTGTGGCATAGGGGATGAATTATCTTACCCTCATGCTCCCCAGTGGTTATGCCTATGTTTTTCAGAGGCGAGGAGCTAACCCTTTCAAAGAGAAAGGATGGCCTAGCGGTTGGGATAATAGCCTGAGATTCAATCCCTGCTCTGCCATAGACATCTTGTGCAACTTTGGCCAATTCACTGGGTCTCTCTGTGCCTCAGTTCCCCATCTGTGTAATAAAGATAACGGTATTTCCCTATCTCACAAGGGTGTTTGTGAGGGTGAATACATATAAAGATCATGAGGTGCTCAGATACTACAGTGATTGGAGCCATTTAAGTATCTAAGATAGATATAAAAATAACTGGTTGCCAGACCTTCTCATATGAGATAAAGGAATTGTTGCCAGTTCCATCTTCCCATCCCATAGTGGGAAGGATAGGAAGACAGTTCTGCTCCCAGCCTCCCAAACTCCTCAGGCGGTGGTGGGAAGCCATGTCAATGGTGCTCTTCAGGAGAAGACCCAGTGCTGAAAACAAGTATTTGAGCCTTTGAGGCTGAGCTGAGGAATGGTTCTGTGAGGGAAGGCAAAAGAGGCTAGCTCTAGAATTTGGGATGCAGGTCTAGAAGTTCTAGCCTCCCTATGGGGAATATACAGGGCCAAAAAAACCCACCACCCCAAGCCATGGCAGCAAGTCTCAGAGCCTGGGTTGACTGATTCAGGCTCCCAGGACTTGAGGTGCAAAGCTAAAAATAGTAGTGTAGATGTTTGGGCTGAGCCTGGGCTATGAACCTAGGAAGGGTCGTAGAGCCCCTGCTCCAGCCACAGCATGTACACTTCTATTTTTAGCCCCATAGCATGAACCTGAGTCAGTTGACCTGGGTTCTGAGACTTGCTGCTGCTTGTTTTGTTTTCTGTATAGACATATCCTAAGTCAATTCTGTCCCAACTGGCAAAGGGTTCACTGTTCTGTAAAGCAACTCTTATCAGGAGTAACAAAATCATTAAGCCTAACATGCTGCTTTCATAGTATTTATCCAAAAAGGGATGTCTGAGGTGTCTAATACAAGCTTGTGTCACGCTCATTATCATTATCATTGTGAGATGTCTGTACGATGATATTGAAAGAGTTATGTGCACATACCCTGAAAATATGATCCTAAAAAGTCTTTATTACCACAGAGACGACCAGAAGCTTTCTTCCAGACAAGAGGTAAGATGTGTATCTGTCTGTCACATGTAAATTAAGTATTGTAAACCAAAACTGCATATGGAATAAATGAGGATGGGATGACACCAGAAATTTAACTACAAGGGATTGTCATGTCTCTGGGGGACAAAAGACAATGAACTTTGGGGCTATAAGTAGAATGCAAAAAGAACAACTGGTTCATCCTTCGCTGAGGAAGCAGAAAGGATAGTGCTTTTTGCATTCATGAAAAGTGGATCCCAGCCATGTTGGTTAGTGCTTTCTCTACAGTATGTGGATGTTTCTGCACTTCCAGCTTTAGTACTGAAACATTAATGGTGAATGGGAAATGGCTTTTGCTGTACAGTATTTCTCTAGTTAGCAAAAAATTATATTGCTTACTCAGGAACCAGCATGACCTTAGATCAGCTGTACAGCTCTGGATTCTGGCTTTGATTTTTCTCCTGTTGCAAAATAAGCTTTGCCCTTCTGTCTGTATACCTGTCACAACAATGGAGGGGCTGTGCATACACAGCAGGGTTTTGTGGCTAGGAAAGGACAAAGAATTAGCTTTGTTGGGGAGAAAAATGTGTCCCCTCCTCTCACATCCTACTTTCTAGCCACATTCTTTTCCTTTGTCCTTCACCAGTCACTGCCCCACCAAGCTGTTATCCCCTTTATGCTCTTCTTCAAGAACCCCCACCCTTCCAGTGCCATCCTTCATATCCCCAAATGGGCAGTCCGCCAGCTGGTTAGACAGCCATCTGCTCCATGCTCCCTTCACTTCTCCATTTCCTTTCTCTCAGTCCAGCTTTTGAAAACACCGATGTAAGGAATTTGCCTAAGCTCACCCAATGAATCTGGATCAGACCCAAGAACATAACCCAGATCTCCTTCCCCCTAGTCCCATAGGTGCTGGAACAAAGGGTGCTGCCGCACCCCCTGGCTTGAAGTAGTTTCCATTATATACAAGGTTTACAGTTTGGTTCAATAGCTCTCAGCACCCCCACTATACAAATTGTTCCAGTGCCCCTACGTAGTCCTAGCTTTAGTTATTCGGCCAAGATTCCTTAACTTTTAGCTCTACTATCCGGAATGGGAACAGAATAATGCCACCCTTGCAAAGTCAAACCCATAGAATCTGAGGGTGAAATCCCACTCCGGTGACTTTAGTGGTAGAACTCCCATTGACTTCAATGAGGCCAGGATTTCATCCCTTGTCTTTATTGTGATATAACTATCACTTTATTGTGATATAACTATCACTCTCTTTCCTAGGCACATTTCTTGTGAGATCTATCCCTGTGTAAGATCAGTGTTATCCTCCGCTTTGGTATTAACACTTTAGTAGGCAAAGCACTGGTTTTTCAGAATAAGCTCATGAAAAAGAAACAATAGATGTGGACAGGCAGAGCCCCTATCCCATCCTCAGGAGAGCACCTAGACCCTTTATTAATAAATAAACTCACTCCCTTACTGGGGTTTGGCTTTCCTGGTAATGCAAAAACACTAGTGCACACAATATGATACTTGTCTTCTGAGACAGTGTGGCCCACTGGATTGGACTCAAGAGACCTGCATTCTATTCCCAGATCTGCCATTGGCCTGCCAAGTGACATTGGGCCAGACAGTCCCCTCGGTGCCTCAGTTTCCCTGTCCTTTGTCAAATGCCTTGCGATCTATTGATGAAAAGTGCTATATAACAGCTAGGTATTATTTTCTTAAATTTATACCTTGAGCCTTCCTGCTGTTAAGATTCTCCTCTACTTCTGTCCTTGCTTCTTAGTTCCCACTCTTAGCTCCCTTGTACTCAGGAGTAAAAAGCAGCACCTGCCACAATGAGTCAGCAGAACTTCAGAAGCTTTATTTCCAACACCTACTGAGAGGGTGGGTGGACAAGAGAGCTCTACCATTTTGTTATGCTATGTGATAGTGATAATATTAATCATCTGGTCTGCTGTGGTGGCAACATTGCTCCTGATATACTCTCTGAAGACTTGTCTGAACGGTATGGCACATGTAGACAACCATTGCCAGGAAGGGAGAAACAGGAGGAAGAAGAGGACCTGGAAGAAAAGGGTGAGCAATATGAACCAAAGTCTGCATGGTTTGCTCTAAAAGGCATAAGCTCAATTAGCATAAGGAACAAATAACGGGGTGGGTGGTGTGGGGCAGTGTGTGTCCAGGAGGTTTTTGGAAAATATTAGAGATGGGTACAAACCACTATCCTGGGGGTGCACAATTCCAAATGATGGTGGTGGTTTATTCTAGAACTGAACTTCATAATTCACCCCATTTATATAAGGACTAACCCCTGGTTCTGGGTACTCCCAGACTTAGCAGGTCAGGCCTTTCTCTAGGAAATATAAACAATGAAAATGAGAGAGTGCTGTGAAATCCTGCCTTACTGTTCTACTAGTGAAATGTGTAGAAAATGAGACAATGTCTAGTTTTCTAGAAGGATGAAGGAACTCATTTTACCTCATTTTAGGGTAAATCCAGAGTAACTCTACTGATTATATTGGAATTACTCTGGCTTTACTAAATGTAAATGAGTTCAGCACCTGTTCCAATGGAAATACTCAAGTGAGCAAGGATTGTAATACTGAATATTTAGTAACATGAGGAATGTAAGCTTTCATCTTCCAAAGGGTGAGTAATAAATAGCAGTTGAAAAGATATTTTAAAAATTCAAATACATTGGTAACTCATTCCTCCATGCAGAGATTCTCATAATGAAAGGCTTTTAGTCTACAGTTTGTATTAATTTCTGAGCAAGGTAGATTGTTACACTTTATAATACTCACTTGTTTTCAGTGTAGTATTAGTTGCTAAAAACAACCTTCCCTCCAACGTTGCTTTATGCCCACTGCTCCTTTGCACAAAATGGCAATGTTCTTTCCTCTTCCTGAAATGTCAAACTTTGTTTGTTTGTCTGTTAGCAATATGTTCTGAACAATAAAGACACTTGAGTTGTGAGCTATAGATTGCCATTTTGATCATATGGGTTAGCGAAGCCAGATTGTGATCTTGTACTCTTACTTTCATCTTTGCTTTTGCAGATTGCATTTTTATATATAGCATCAGTTGACAGTGCTGGGACATCACAACAAGAATTAACATTGTGACTATAATGACAACATTGAGAATATGTTAAAAGCAGTCCAAATTAGCTTGTCAAGAATCATGGAAATTCATTAGTGATATGCAAACCCTATTAGGTCAGAGTGCAGGATTGTTCCTAACAATGTATGTGATAATACATTGTCCTGTCCAGTCTTAAATGACTCTTCTAACAGACAAAAATGTCAAATAGATTGAGTGGCTTCTATAAATTAAGAAATAAATCCCCCCAAACTAACACATTAACAACTTAATCTTAGGCTTCACTACATCAGTTTGAGTGACGGGACATTTTATAAAAACCTGATAAGCTACCTGAAAGTAGCAATTGGACCACGGTGTTTACCAGCTAGCCTGTCTCCAATTCAATTTGCTTTCACCCAGTGCCATAGATTTATATTGGGCATTTACAAACATCTGATATCTAGAATAATTCAGAAAGAAGTGTGTTCTTTGACATTTCTGACACATTGCATTGGGTTATGCTGGGTAACCTCCTGCAAGCTTTGTTGTTGTGTTTGTACCATACGCTGTAACAGTGCAACAGGAGAAGATACATGTTAATGTAACAGGGATTACAATAAATTACAGCACAAGCCTGGTTCCTTCTGTTTCAGTCTGCAAGTGCTCTGATCTCTTTGATCTTTCATATTTGTCCAGGTTAAAAAGCCCACACAGTTAATAAAATTTTTAGTTTTCTGAAAACTAAAGCACTAGATGGATGGAAAAAAATTTACCCTTTGCCATCTGCAAATTCACCTTTAACCTGTGTTCTAGGATGCGGGGCTACAGTGTAGATCTGTGGATAGGCCTGGGGTTGGGAGCCAGGGGACTTAGATTCTATTCCTGGCTCTGCTGCTGTCTTATCATGATCCACAAAAGTGCTTAGGTTCCTCATTTCCTGAACTGATTTCAATGGAAGTGAGGAGCCGAAACGTCTTTGTGGATCTGGGCCACAGAGTTATTAACATCCCAAATCAGAGTAATGGGCCATCTAATCCAGTATCCTGTTCCTAGTGAGAGTGGTCGGTATTAGATGCTTTAGAGTAAGATGCAAGAGATCCTGGAAAGACTCAAAACAACATCCTTTGTCTCCACTTAATCTATGAATCCAGAGACAAGACAAACCTGGGTGTCCTGCTTATCTATAAATCACCAGAGACCAGAGGCACCCCAGAGTAGCTGACAGAGACATTGCCTGACATGGCGATATATTTCACAAGGCTCATAGTCTTGGGAGACATCTTCATCTTTTTTGAGATGGGATGACCACATCTGCACGCAGTATTCAAGATGTGGGAGTACCATGGATTTATATAAAGGCAATATAATACTTTATATCTTATTATCAATCCCTTTCTTAACGATTCCCAACATTCTGTTTGCTTTTTTGACTGCTGCTGCACATTGAGTGGATGTTTTCAGAGAACTATTCGCAATGACTCCAAGATCTCTTTCTTGAGTGGTAACAGCTAATTTAAACCCCATCATTTTATATGTATAGTTGGGATTATGTTTTCCAATGTGCATTACTTTGCATTTATCAACATTGAATTTCATCTGCCATTTTGTTGCCCAGTTTGAGAGATCCTTTTGTATCTCTTCGCAGGCTGCCTGGCACTTAACTTGAGTAGTTTTGTATCATCTGCAAATTTTGCCACCTCACTGTTTACCCCTTTTTCCTGATCATTTATGAATGTGTTGAATAGGACTGGTCCTAGTACAGACCCTTGAGGGACACCACTAATTATCTCTCTCGATTCTGAAAACTGACTCTTTATTCCTACCCTTTGTTTCCTATCTTCTAACCAGTTACCAATCCATGAGAGGACCTTCCCTCTTAGCCCATGACACCTTACTTTGCTTAAGAGTCTTTGGTGAGGGACCTTGTCAAAGTCTTTCTGAAAATCTAGTGCAGTATATCCACTGGATTTCCTCTTGTCCACATGCTTGTCGACCCTCTCAGAGAATTCTAGTAGATTGGTGAGACATGATTTCCTTTTACAAAAACCATGTTGACTCTTCTTCAACAAAATATGTTCATCTATGTGTCTGACAATTTGGTTCTTTTCTATAGTTTCAACCAGTTCACCTCGTACTGAAGTCAGGCTTACCGGCCTGTAACTGTTGGGATCGCTTCTTGAGTCCTTTTTAAAAAACCCAATAGCTTGTGCTTGTTGGCAGTCTGCAGAGGCCAAGGAATTAATGGATCCAAAGAAAGTATTACCCTCTCACCCTTCACCATCCAGATAGGGTTGAGTCCCACTGGTTTGGCAGATTAGGGAGACAAACAGATGAACAGAGAAGCTTAATTTCCAAGGGTGTCAATTTGTTTTTTAATTAATATGTATAAGTACTGCACATTTTCTATTTTATAGCATCTTTTTACATGACCCATGTTTTTCATTACCCTCCATATCTGTGTGGGTTTGTATAGTGTGAAAATCTTAGTGCAAAATTTAAGCTGAAAATAAAACCTACACAAGCAAGTGTCTTGACCTGCAGAAAACCTTTCCATTTGAGCTCCATGGAAAAAGTAGCATGTACCTGCCTCACTTAGTGGCATTTAACTGAACCTATACAGCCCTGGCACACATTTGTGTGAAAAGGGCACATGGCCATGGGGAAAAAATACTCCCTCTTTTTCAGCAGATGATGATTGCATGCCATATTCCATTCAGAACAGATCAAGGTCTTCTGTATACACAAATATTGGGTTATACAATATACCCATAGAGACTACTGAAAATGGAAGCAATAGGAATGTGAAATAATGAAATTCTATGTTGCAATCTTAACTCATATGAGTAATCTTTGTTTATGCAATTAGTCTAACTGAAATCTGCTCATGTACAGATCTTCAATGCAAGGAGGTGATGCAGGACTGGGCTCTGGTCCTGTAAGGTACTTACTCTGTCATAATAATATGTAACTGTAGAAAATGGACAACAACATTAGGGTGACCAGACAGCAAGTGTAAAAAATCGGAACGGGGGTGGGGAGTAATAGGAGCCTATATAAGAAAAAGACCCCAAAATCAGGACTGTTCCTATAAAATCAGGACATCTGGTTACCCTAAACAACATTGAGTTCTAATTCAACATTGAATTGTAATTTTTAAGAAATGTGTATCTACCCAAGTGCACAGAAAATACATAATCATAGAAGTGTAGGACTGGAAGGGATCTCAGCAGGCCAACACGTCCAGTCCCCTGCACTCATGGCAGGACTAAGTATTACCTAGACCATCCCTGACGTGTTTTTCTAACCTGTTCTTAAAAACCTCTAATGACAGAGAGTCCACAATTTCCCTAGGCAATTTGTTGTAGTGCTTATTTACCCTGACAGTTAGGAAGTTTTTCCAAATGTCCAACCTAAACCTTCCTTGCTGCAATTTATACCTCTTTTGGAGAGGGGAAAAACCAATCTGATCACTGTTTGCTGATTAAATATATTTAGCCTTGGGCATCCTGATGCCACTGAAATCAAATGCAAAACTCTCATTGACTTCAATGGGCCCAGGATTTCATGCATTACATGCTATTGCAAAAAAAATTACAAATCTGTTTTCTGCTGACTTGTTAGTTCTTCTGTGCTGCTGTGCTCTCAACAAGATTACCTAGGGATTATGATTCCATTGTCTTTCCCCAAAAGGAAGCTAAAATGAGTAGCACTAAGCAACACATTCCCCAATTCATTGTTCACACTGTATATATCACAGAACCAACGTTGCTTTCATCTGGAGATGGGTCCCAGATGCCAAGTTTGGATCTGGATCTGAATTGTTTTGGATCTGATGTTATGAACTCTGCTTTAATAATAGAAAACATGTCCTTCAGAACGGAGTTGCTCCTGTAACTAAAATCAAAATGGAAGGAGGCCATCTTCTCTTGATCCCCCATAGCAAGAATCCAGTAACATTTTTACCGTGAGCTACATCCTTTCATCATCTCCCTGGAGTGCCTAAGGAATTCAGCCAAGATTCACCCTCAGACTTCCCTGCTGCTTTGGAGGGAGAGATTTTCCGGCAATGAACATCCTTCCCCCAGGATTCCTACTGCTCTGGGGAGAAGAGGGACAGTTTCAGGATGTGAGCTTCCTACGTGAGGATCTCTGCTGTTCCTGGAGAAATGAAGAGAATTAGGTACACCTCTACCTTGATATAACGTTGTCCTCAGGAGCCAAAAAATCTTACCGCGTTATAGGTGAAACCACGTTATATCGAACTTGCTTTGATCCACAGGAGTGCACAGCCCCTCCCCGAGCACTGCTTTACCACGTTATATCTGAATTTGTGTTATATCGGTTTGCGTTATATTGAGGTAGAGGTGTATAAGCTTCTTCTTTTGAGAATCGCTGTTGCTCTGGGAGAAATAAGGCCTTGAGTAATCTCTCCCTGAGGATCCCTGCTGTAGCATAGTCTAGTGGCTTATGATACCGAACGTATAGCTTGTTTCTATACATATAGCAGTATTAGACCAAAGTCATATCCACTTATCAGTTTGGGTAATGTGGCGAGACTTCAGTGTATCTAATCAGTAGCAGGCTGCATGCTCTAAAGAGCCTAATTTTAGTCTGTTAAGGAGCATGCTGTGGTAAATTCCACTTATCACACTGCTCAGGTAAGTTGTAACTCAGGGTGTGTGGACTTTCATAGCAATAAACCAGGACAGTATGGCTACACTGGCACTTTACAGCGCTGCAACTTTCGCGCTCAGGGATGTGAAAAAACACCCCCCTGAGCGCTGCAAGATGCAGCACTGTAAAGCCTCGGTGTAATCAGTGCGGCAGTGCTGGGAGCGCGGCTCCCAGCGCTGCACGCTACACCCATAGAGGATGTGGTTTACATGCAGTGCTGGGAGAGCTCTCTCCCAGCGCTGGCGCTCCGATCACACTCAAACTTCAAAGCGCTGCTGTGGCAGCGCTCCTACAGCGCTGCCATGGCAGCGCTTTGAAGTTTCAAGTGTAGCCATACCCACAGTTTAGGAGAGGCTTAGGAAAGTGTTTGTGAAAGGCTTTGGCTAACTAAGGGACAGAGCTGGAGAAGGGTGCCCAGTCCTCCTACAGCTGGGTGGAAATTTTCAAATTTTGAATATTTTTGACAAGAAGCAATTTTTTTGTATCACAAATGATCCTACTTTTTTACTAGCTCTACTTTTGCAGCCCAACAACATCCATCTCTTCCTCCGAGTCATTCTCACAACCATTAGTCCCCACTCTTTTTGGAATAGGAACTGTGATAGGTTTCAGCTAAAAGGCAGAATAGAAGGATTATAGATTTCACCCCTCTGTGTCTCCATCTAAGTTCTTCCAGACTCAGTTCTGTATGTATTTTCTGTCCTTTATTTGAAGGCTCAGATCCTTTTCTTTGAGAGATCTCCCCTGTTAAGTGTCCCATCTTCCAATCTTCCCTGCTCTTCTCCTATGGTTTCTATACTCTCCTCCTGGGTTTTCTCTTCTTATACTTTCTATCCTGCTTTGTCTTCTTTTCCCTTCCCCTACCTTTCCACTCTGCTGCTTCTTTTTCTCTTTCTTCCCATCCTTTGATCTCCTCTCCCATTCCTCTTTCTTCCCTGGCTCTCATTTGCCTTTCTCCCCTTCACTCTTTATGTGCCCCTCATCTGTTGCACATTCACTTTCAGACTTTTGTTTTCTTCGCTTCTCCTCTCATCAGAAGCAGGTTCTCTTTTGTCCCTCTGTGCCTTGCCTCAATGTGGTGTTCATCTCTTGGGCAGGAGAGGTGAGGCGAAACATAGATGATGGCACGAACTGAGTCAATAGCCACCTGCATACAGTGACTTAGAGGCTGTTCTAACTTCTGGCAGCCTTACTGGCTGTATAGATAGGAATTCTGATTCAATCTTTGATTATGTGATTACAAACTCTTTGTTTCACAGGACCCCTACCTTCTTAGGACAGGACCTCTGATATAGGCAGAAGGTTGCAAGAAGGGAAATAATTTTGTTTTGTGTATAAGGTGTTTGACTGTGACCCAGAAGAAATATGCTCTATTCCTGCCTCTGCCACAGCCTCCCTATGTGATGACAGGAAAGATGCTAAGCTGAATTAAGGCTGCATAGGCAACCTTTCAGTGTATCTTAAGAAGAACTATCCCTACTTAGAATGATGTAGATTTCCTCCAATATCTGGTAGCACTGATTAAAATCTTAAGGGTGAATACTAAGCTCTCCTATTCAACCAGATCCATCACATACAAAATGTATTCAATACAAAGTAAGGAGCAATCCGTCAGAGGGCACTTAGCCCTTTGAATAGTATTTTTCCCTCTGGTATTGTTAAGGCTTGGAAAGATCATCATCTGACACTGTTTTCAGTTGGTGTAGATAAAAGACTAGGTCAACATGACCTGGTCTTACCATCTCCTGTTTGCACAGAGGGTTAATATGGATTAGTACTAAAAGCAACAGTCTGAAAAATTAATAATTGAAAAAGTGCTGAAGTCAGAACTTAATAATCATTTGCCTTGTATGTCTGGTTTCTTTTTTCTCCCACCCCTTCTCCAACATGAGCTCTCCTGTCTTGCTAGCCCTACCAGAAATCTTACCATGACCAGCAATAGAAGTCACCCTGAGCAGGCACAAATCCTCACTCGCCATGCTTACTTACTAGCCTAAACTTCAACACAGAGTCCGTCTGGGCTCTGTACTAGGAAATCCTTGCCATACACTCAATTGCAGCTCTGAGTTGCCTGCTTCCTGTTTAGGTCCTGTGCCCTTGAAGGCAAAGCTCCCAGATCAGGATGTCTATACATTAGGGAGCCGGAAGAGAGACTTGCCAGCAAGGGTGGGCACTAGAGTCCAAGCGCAGATCAAGGAAAAGGGTGGCTTTTTCCTGGCAGAGCGAGAATGGGGTCCGTTGGGGCATATTGTAGGCAGGAGTCTACACCTGGCTTTGCTTCCCAGCTGCCTCCTTTCCCTTCACAGCACCCCTTGGATAATTACATTCTGGCTACCTATAATCCCCCTGTGGTTTCTTGGGAGATGGTATTTTTCTCTTCTTGTCCTAAATTGTTGTGTAGTGTAACTGTGCTGGGGCAGTGTTGTCATGTTTCACCCCACAGGTAGCTACACTCCAGTAATGGGTGAAGTGATTCCTATATATAGCTTGTAAAGCCCATTGAGATGTTCCTAGCTGAAAGGCAAGTTTCAAATCATCTTAAAATGCTCCAGAAAGCATGTAACAAAATTAAAATATGTCTACAAAAGGGGACACACATTTGGCAAAACACCACCCCATGAAAAGGGTGTAACAACCACTAGTGAGCATCCATCAAATGGTGGAATCCCCTGCTGCACAACATACCTATAGAGGGACAAGGGGATGAGAACTAAAGTATTGTAAAGCCACAATTAATATGGCTGCAAGTAAAAACCTCCATCCCCTACAAGAAGAAATCACTTTGGGAGGACATTTGGTCATACAGAGTAATATCCCTGGAAGAAATGGAGCAGAAGGGCAGCAGTGGTGTTCAAACTGTGAAGGCAAAACCTTAAATTCAGCGTATGGGACTGAAGATTGGAAAGGACCATTAATTTATTTAACTGCACACCATTATGCTATGGGTCATAGTGGACCTCTGCAAGTAACTCTCAGTGAACGTTACATAGCTGCTAAACCCCGCCCAGCCGCCCCGCTGAGGCAGATGAAACAAGTAAGACACAGACACTCATTTGAAAGAAGAAATCAGCTTAATTATGCTGTTCCATGGCACTAATCTCATTGCACATAGGCTGCATACAAATATACCAACGATGGCAAAGACATGAATAATAGAATGAAAAATAAACATATCTATGTAAGCAGGGAAAATATCCTAGATATTATTGAGTGATGATGAGTCATTCAGTCAGTCCAACAAATACATGTAAGTATTTTTGAGGTGAAGAGCAGAGGTACTAGCTTCTTCCTTTCAACTGGGCATGCACATTACACATAGGTTACACATAGATATGGATAAATTGCTAAGGATAAGTACAAAAGGATAGCAGAAATCAGAAAGGCTAAGACACAAAATGAGTTATACCTAGCCAGGACATAAAAGTCAACAAGAAGAGATATTATAAATACATTAGGATCAAGAGAAAGACAAAGGAAAGTGTCGATCCACCACTTAGTGGGGAGGAAGGAGAACTAACAAGAGATGACATCAAGAAGGCTGAGGTGTGTAATGCCTATTGTGCTTCAGCCTTTCACAGAAAATTTAACTCTGACCAAATGCTTAACACAATTAATATTAACAACAACAGGGAAGGGACATCAAAACCAGAACAGGGAAAAAACTGGTCAAATTTTATTTAGATAAGTGAGATGTATTCAAGTGAGTAGGACCTGACAAAGTTTACCCTAGGGAACTTAAGAAATTAGCTGTAGCAATAGCAGAAGCATTAGCAATTTATCTGTGCAAACTCATGGGAGATGATGATGTCCCAGAGGACTGGAAAAATGCAAACATGTTATGTTTCTTTAAAAAGGGGAGCAAAGAGGACTCAGGGAATTAGAGATCAGCCAGCTTACCTTCGATATCTAGAAAGATACAGGAACACGTTAGTAAACAATCAATCTGTAAACATGGATTTGTGAAGAACAAATCATGCCAAACCAAGCTAATTTCTTTCTTTGACATGGTTAGTGCCCTAGTGAATAGGAAGGAAGCAGCAGAAATGATATATCTTGATTTTGACACAATCTCATGAAATGGTCTCACAAGCAAACTAGGGAAGTATGGTCTAGATGAAATTTTTATAAAGTAGGTCCACAACTGCTGGAAAGACTGTACTCAAAGAGTAGTTATCAATGGACGGACTGGGGGATGGATCTAGTGCAGAGATGGGCAAACTACAGCCTGCGGGCCACATCTAGCCCATGGGATCCTCCTGCCCATCCCCTGAGCTCCTGGCCCGGGACGCTAGACCCTGGCCCCTCCCCTGCTGTTCCCCCTCCCCAGCAGCCTCAGCTCACTCTGCCGTCGGCACAATTCTCTGGGCGGCAGGACTGCGTGCTCCTGCTGAGCAGCGCAGCTGCAGAGCCACAGCCTGACCAGGTGCTCTTGGCAGTGCGGCTGTAGCACCACCAGCCACCAGTGCTCCAGGCAACGCGGTAAGGGGGCAGGGAGCAGGGGGGTTGGATACGGGGCAGGGGAGTTCGGAGGGGCTAGTCAGAGGGCTGGAGGGTGGATAGGGGGCAGAGTGGTCAGAGGGTGGGGAACAGAGGGGTTGAATGGGGGGCAAGGGTCCCAGAGGGGCAGTGAGGAAGGAGGGGGGGTTGGATGGTGTGGCGGGGGGCAGTCAGGGGCAGGGTTCTGGGGGTGAAACAAGGGGACAGAGGAGCAGGGAGAAATGGGGCAGGGGTCTGGGGAGGGGCCATCGAGACAGGGAGGTAGCAAGTCCAGGATGGCGCAGGGGGTTGGATAGGGGCTGGGCAAGGCCCTGCTTGTTTGGGGAAGTTACAGCCTTCCCTAACCGGCCCCCATACAAATTTCAGAAACCCCGAGGTGACCTCAGGCCAAAAGTTTGCCTGCCCCTGATCTAGTGAGATCCCTGGAACACACAACGGGGGCAGGCTTTGGCCGCGTGGGGGCGTGACCCTTGGGGGGGTCATGGGGCTGAAGCACCGAGCCGGACTCCAGCAAGGGTGAAACGCTGGAAGCTGCAGGGTTGAAACCAAGCAGCAGCTCCCCCGCAGGGGCTGAAACTGGGAGCTGTGGGACTGAATCCTGGACCCGAGCCCTGTTTCTCTCGTAGGGAGAAGCCCTGAGCCCACGGGTGGAGGGTGAGGAGCACAGGGTGGCTGTGTGCCAGTATGTGAAACAGGGAAAGTGACATCTGAACAAGATGTTCCCAGAGCAGTGGGAAGTACACAGATACTGGATCCAGTGTGAAGCTAACCAGGTGAGGATAGCAGGGGGGACTGCCAGAACAGATAGTAAGTCAGAAAGTATAGATGTGCACAGAACTTATCTAAAACAACCCATTCCTGGCATAGAGTTATGTCCACTTCCAAAGCAGAAATTGAAATAAGAACCACCATAAAAACTATAACAAAAAAAAGACACTCTATACTTAGGCGCAAGGCTGCTTATAACTGAAAAAACTATATTCCAAAGAACGTGTCGAGCAGGCCTATTACTGATCCTGATATGTTTTGTTTTTAAATAACTGCCAGAGAGTCTTAAATCCACCTCCAATGCACAGTGAAAAAATAAGACTTAATAACAGATTTATAAGCACTAATCATTGGCAGACAGATGGTAAAGGACTCCTGGTCCCGAGCAGGGAAAGAAAGGAAGAAAATGCGGTGGCATGATTTCGACTAAATTCAGCTAAGTTGTCTGGATGAAGTACGTAAATGATTTTTAACTCTAACAACGCAGTAAGTTTCGGATTACTACCATTAAAGCGGAGGATACTTAAGCTACGAGTTAGTCACGGAGGTTGGAAGTCAGCAGGAATCCATGGACTTCCAGTGACAGCGCTCAGGGAATGGCAGGGGAAGGAGAGGAGGGGATCGGTAAACCCATCTGCAGCTCCTGGCACTCAGAGGTACGCCCCCGGCAGCTCAAGCGGTCATGGACAGCGAGTAACTACCGCAGCTCCCAGGTGCCAGGGGCAGCGGGGAACTCACCTCTCAGGGGGAAGGTGGGACCCACTGAGCTTCTGGCCAAAGCGGCTCGAAACTAGCGCAGGGCACTTCAGCACCCAGCCCCCCATTGGGGTTCTATGTCTCTCTATATGTCTTAACCATCGTACAGTCACGAATTAAGCAGACCTAAGTCAAGCCTTGGGCAAGCCTGAAGTCAGTGCCACAGGCTAGGTCATGGTGTTAATTGCAGTGGAGACATACTAGAAACCAGTGGGGTTGAACTGCGGGGACAATGGGCCAATGTATGGGTCTTAAGAAGGGAACAAGCAGGTCCACCGTTCATGAAACCCTGTGACTCAAGCTTAAAAATCTTTCCTGCTGAAACACCATTTATTTATCAGTGGCAATCTCTCATAATAAGATTTCTTGTGTTTCTTTGTTTAGTTTCGTTGATTGTGTATAATGTGTAACAATTGACGGGAAATGTACTGTAAGGAACAATTCTGTGAGAGCTGGAAGTGGACTTATGACCTAGATCATGAATTTCATTAATACTGCTAATAATTAGCACTATGATATTATAAGAATCATAGAAATTCAGGGTTGGAAGGGACCTCGAGGAGGTCATCTAGTCCATCTCTCAGCTCAAAGCAGGGACCAATCCCCCACTAACATCATCGAGCAGTGCTTTGTCAAGCCTAGGCAGGAGATTCACCACCTCTCTAGGAAGCGCCATCAGTGTTTTCACCACACTCCAGTTGAAAAAGTTTTTCCTAATATCCAATCTAAACCTCCCCCACTGCAACTTGAGACCATGACTCCTTGTTCTATCATCTGGTACCACTGAAAACAGTCCAGATCCATCCTCTTTGGAACTCCCTTTCAGGTAGTTGAAAGCAGCTATCAAATCCCCTCTCATTCTTCTCTTCTGCAGACTAAACAATCCCAGTTCCCTCAGCCTCTCCTCATAAGTCATGTGCTCCAGCCCCCTAATCATTTTTTTGCCCTTCACTGGACTCTTTCAATTTTTTCCACATCCTTCTTGTAGTGTGGGGCCCAAAACTGGATACAATACTCCAGAAGAGGCCTCACCAATGTCGAATAGAGGGGAATGATCACGTCCCATTATCTATGTTTGGGATTAACTACTGGAGCTTTCATGACTGCTGTACATGAACCATGTTGTATTTATGTTGCCTTATTTAGATAAATTACTGTATTGTTTTTGTTCTTTGTTGTTAAGTTAACCTAGATAATATCAAGCTTTGGTACCTTATATAGGATGACAAATACAGTATCCAAAATATTAATTTTATAATAATGATACTATAATGTTTTCAACTATTGCTCTTCTGTATTAGATTGTTCAGCTGCTATTGATCTGTTAGAATACTGTAATATTTTAAAAATTATACAGTACTTTATAAAATTAAAATAGAATAATTTTACCATATTATCTGATGTCAAAAGCAGAAAGGATTTCAACAGAAAGGGCCACATTTTGAAAAGCGCGGCCTTTCATTTTGCCAGTGTTTTTGCACTTTTAATTTAATTGTGGGCACTGGTCTTAGTATTTGCACAACTACCAACCTGATCTGCTAGCACAAAATTTGCAAGTCCAGAGAAGGGAGTTTAGGACTCAACCCTTTGGAATTTTACCCCAAAGTACTGGAATGGCCTATTCCATTGAATTAGGGGAGGAGTACAGGAGAAAAAATAATTAGGTCAATTATAGCCTAAATATAACCCCACAGGCAAATATGGTCTCCCAGTGTTTACAAATATGCTAGCGATTATCTGCAATGATCAGCCTTTCCTCCCTTCAGCCCTTGCCCCTTAAAAATCTGCTTCATTCGAACTGGCAAAATATCGATGTAAGCAGTGTTGCTTGACAGCTTTGTTTTCTTGGCATCCAGAACAGTGCAGGAATCCAACCTTGCTAAAGCAGACCCAAATGATACTGTGAGATACTGCAGCTATCCCCATAAAAGATGTGAACCTTTACTCTCTTACAGGATCAGTAACTACATCGTCTTAAGTACAGACTACCTTATTAGTGTGATCCATAATTGATATTATAACCTATCTTGAGCTGCAAACATTTGGCCAAAGAACTTCAGATCAATACTAGTGATGTAAGCTTAATATAGGTAAATGAAACACATCTTCAGGGACCATTTACCTATATTAAGCTTACATCACTAGTATTGATTAGGACTTTTTGGAAGGAGATATGTAATCTATTTTTCACATGCAGGATAATAAAAAGAACTTTCTGATGAACCTACCCCTTTCCTCGCTCACTTCTCCAGATTGGAGAGCGGTCAGGGTGGCCACACATAGCAAGTGAAAGAGTTTCCCTCTCCCTGGGACCACATTGAATTTCCCTCTGCAGATTTGGTCTCCTCTGCACCACACAGCAGGGGAAGCAACTAATCTGTAGTGGCCAGTGTCATCTTCATCATCAGTTAATATGATCTCACAGTGGGTAGAATGTACAGTTAAATGGAAATGATGGTTCCCTGCAGCTATTATTACAAATGAAAATCCCACTCATCTTGACGTCAGCTGGCCAGCTACTATCCCCCTAACCCTTTTCCCAGGATGCCTAAAGCTCCCTCATGTAACACATTTTCAAGTTTCTCAACAGATCAGCAAAGCTCTTTGCCATCTCAACCGTGTCAGGCACAATGACTTCTCAGAGTTCTTTGCTGCCATCTCTAAGAGATTAATTTATTTGCTCATATAGTCAATCAAGTTTAGGCTGCTGCAGTGTATCAAAATACAACCTCAATCTTTTCATTATCAGTCTCTCATATATGAACTTTATTTTGTGTCCCTGATCAAAGTTTCAACATGCTGAGAAAAACAGACTTTCCATAAAGATGTCCTCACAGTGACACAGTGTGTGAATAACAGACTTGGATCCAGATTCTTAAAGGTACTTAGGTGCTGTCAGTGGGGGTCCATTCATCACAGGTGGTGCCTCCTCCTGGCCTGTCTGGGGATTAGCTCTTTCCAGATCCAAAGCCCCCTTCTGTTGCTCGCTGCACACACTGCTGCTGTTCTTTCTCTCACCCTCTGAGACTTAAGGTGCTCTGTCTTTGTGACTTGACTCTCCAGACAGATCACTATGCGTGTCTACCCTGTCCGGGGTATCAAAGTCTTTCCTTACCAGCAGTCTTAGGCAGTCTTCTCATTCACTGCCCCTATGGTACCATTTCCCCAGTGGCTGTTGGGGAACCCCGGCACACCCTCTACTCCAGGTCCAGTTCAGGACCCCTCTAATCAACAGCCAAGGTCTGTTTCATCCTGGACCTTACTGCCTTTTCCCTGAGACTTTCTTACCTTCTGGCTCTCCCCTCTTCTCTGGGTTCTCCAGTCCAAAAACTCCCTTCTCCCAGAGTTACTATGGGCCACTTGCCTTTGTAGTCCCAAATACACCTCCCTTGTCCCAGGGAATGACTGCAGACTACTTCACTGCAGTCTCTCTCTCTCTGCTACCAGCTTCCTGGCATTATAGAAGCCCTGCCTATTCCTGCATAGGTGAGCTTCCCCTAATTAAAGCTTTTCTTTCAGCCTTAATTCTTCCACTCAAGACTACAATCATCAGGGATGCAGGAAGCTGCTACCCTGCACTTGCCGTACCTGGGCTCTCAGGTAATCTCTTTCTTGTTTTAGGTCCCTGACAATTACTCACAGCCTGCCCTGTTCCTCCATTGCAGCTCTGAAGTTTTCTTTATGAAACTCCCTATCCTGAGTTTGTTCAGCAGCTACCAACTTTTCCTGCAACTGCTTCATCTGTTCCATCTGGTCTCCCAGTACCCTCACTCCCAGGGTCTCAGTCCCTCCACCTACTTTGTAGTTCTTTTAGTCCTGCATCTTTCAACTTCCTCTCTCCTCTCCTGCTTCTTCTCGTGTTCCGGTTTTACCACCCCCTTGGCTGTCTTTGCCACTTCAGTAGTCTTGCTACAGGCCTCTGGTTCTTCATGACTCTTTTCCCTTGGAACCTTGCCCTTGTCTTCCCTGCTCCTCTTTTTCCTGTGGGGTCAATGTCTCTTTATATGTCCTCTTTCCCCATGCCCCAAAACAGATCCCCTTCTCACCTAATCTTCTATTGGGTGGGATTCTCCTAGGCTTTACATCAATCCTTACTTCCTGTCAAGCTTCCTTATTGCCATAGAAGTAGGACAGTCTCTCTACAGGTGCCCCTGTTGCCCACAGGCACAACAATACCTCGGCTGGGCCTCTGTCCAACTAATCCAGGAACCCACCTCTGTTCTTGGCCCTTATGGCTTCTCTTACTTTCTTTTTGCGATATTGCTGTTACTCAGCTAGCCTCATTAAATAGTCCTGCAGATGTACTTGAATTTCCCACAGTCTCTGCTGGTTTTCCAGTACCTGCTTCATAATGGGATGGACCTGCCCTTGTTCTTTATCTGCTCCCCTCAACAGGAGTGGCAAGTCTGAAGTCCATCTCAGGAGGGAGTGACTTCCCTCCGCAAAGCAGGCCTCCGCCATAGGCACCTCTGTGCTTTCTTCCTTTTTTGACATCTCCTACTACCACGCCTCTTGCTCCCCTTGTATGAGAGTTTGACCTTCTTACATAGTCTCTGTCACAGTCCTCTTACATCAAAGGTGACCGAGTGCTGGCTTTCTCCACCATGTTGTATTGGGGTCCACTCATTCCAGGTTGTGCCTCTTCCTGTCCGCTTTGGAGAATAGCTCTTTCCAGATGCAAGCTCCCCTTCTGCTGCTTGCTGTACCTCTTGGTGCAAGAAATTCCATAATGGAGAATTATGGAGTAAAGTGCCCATGCTGGATGTTTCTTTGGAAGCCCAGGTAGTTAATGGTTGGCTTATATCCTAAAGCATAAGGGTTTATATCCCCTATATATATTTATCCTATATAATACAGCCAAATTGATAAATTGGCATTTAAAATTTGCTGGATTAAACTATACTTCCATCAGTAAATTGAAGGTGCACTTGGATAATATTATGATGATGAAAAAATGAAGACAGAGAGAAGCTATACAGAGCAACAGTAGGAAGTAGCAAAGGAAAGAACAAGAGAATATAGACTAAAAAAAACAGGAGAGGAGAGGAAAAGTATAGAAGAAAAATAACTGAAAAAAGGGAGATTGAAAGGAAAGAAAACAGAAGAGAAAGCATATTCAAGAAGATAAGACAAAAACAGAAAGGGAAAAAATGACCAAAACAGAAGAAAAGGAAATACAAGAGGAAACAGAAGAGAAAAGAGGTAAATATACAAAGGAAAAACAACAGGAAGAGGAGAATCTTGCTGGAATTTATGTCAATCCCTGATGGACTGTTCCTTCAGAAGTGTTAACATAAATTACAGGAACAAGCAAGAATAATAGGAGAAACTGAAATCACTTGACCTACGCTCAGAAATCATTTGTAAAAAAAAATAACCCTTGAAATACCAAAGCTACAGAGGAAGAAATGAAGGGGAAGAATAAAGAGAACAGAAAGAATGGATGTTATGGTTCTTTTGTCAATAAAATTGTTTAAATCTGGTTCTATTTCTATCCAGTAGACCCTATAATATAAATATATGGAGATATACCTAGCTCATAGAACTGGAAGGGACCCTGAAAGGTCGTCAACTCCAACCTTCACTAGCAGGACCAAGTACTGATTTTGCCCCAGATCCTTAAGTGGCCCCCTGAAGGATTGAACTCACAACCCTGAGTTTAGCAAGCCAATGCTCACCACTGAGTTATCTCTCCCCTAACTGCAGAGTTATGAACAGTTTGGGAACAGAGGTTGTTTGTAACTCTGAACAAAACATTGTAGTTGTTCTTTTAAAAGTTTACAACTGAACATTGATTTAATACTGCTTTGAAAGTTTACTATGCAGAAGAAAAATGCTGCTTTTAACTATCTTACCTTGTCAAATCTTTTTTTTTAAACTTTCCCTTTCTTTTTTTGTTAGTTTACGTTTAACAGACTACTGTACTGTGTTTGCTTTTTTGTGTGTGTGTCTCAACTGCTGCCTGATTGCATACTTCCGATACCAAATGAGGAGTGTGGTTGACTAGTCGGTTTGTAACTTTGGTGTTCGTAACTCTAAGGTTCTACTGTAGATGCATTCAAAATATCCAGCTTATGCATTTTCTTGCCTTGGCATTTCTGCACCTCAGTTTTTGCACCTATGATTAATCAGTTTGAATACTGACCAACTAAAATGCTGTTTAGTTGTAACATTGAGATTTTAAGATAGTTACATAAATTATTTTGGTAAAGAACTCTTTTTCCTCTAGGTAATCTTCTTGTCTGGCAAATAACAAAGCAGATCTGCAGTTAAATCTCAAAAACTGATGTTCATTCACTTCTTGGTGGATCAGCTAATGAGTTTCATTATATGTGTTGGATGGCCAATGTGCTAGGCCCTACACTCCTTAAAAGCATAATTTTCATGCAGACTGTCAAATGACAGGATCAACAGGATATAGTGGGGGACATATGAAGTATTAAAGAATTTGGATTTACAGTCAATCAAAAAACTCACCCATCAAAAATTTTATTGGCACCCTTTATTTGATATCACAAAATCCAAAGCAAATCTGTCAGCTGATGTCATGGTTACGGGGCTAGATGTACTTCTGCCCCTTTCTGGTCCCTCTGAGTGCAGTCCCCTCAGGTCTCAGATCTTGTGCCTTTACCTATCCCAGGATGGAATTCCACAGTTCTTCCACTCTTAGACCAGGCTCTGGGCTGAAGTTCTCTGTGTGTCAACTGTGCTTACCCAGCAGGCCCAGCTCAATTCTGGCACCCAGAGTTCTTCTCTTAGAGAGTCTATGACCATGGCTATACAGTGATAAGGCAGCCTTCTTAAAACCAAAGTATTATTTATTTATCGGTAGGAACAAAGCATTAGAGAAAAAGGATTTTAAAACACCAAACAGCCTCCAGCCATGTCTGGCTTAATTTAGGCAGCCCTAACTTCTTCAGACATCCTGGTGAGGTCCCTGTGTCATAGTCTGGTTTCCCCTACAGCTCCTACATCTTTTGAGAGAGTATTCTTTTTTTGAACTGCTATAGACCTTTTGTATTTCTGTGTTTCTGGGCTTTGGTTCTTCTAGACAAAACTAGGCTGTAGGATCAGCAGAAGATAAAGCCAAAGTCCTCAGAGCCAGTAGCTCTACCATTATCCTTTAACAACTCTTAAATGTTTGCCTAGGGGTGGCTCTTCCTGAGCCATTCTTTCACTTTCTGCTTGCTTTTCCTTGCAACTCCCTATTAACCTCAACCAACATATTTTCATGCACCATCCCAGTAACCAGGCCAACATACAGTATTCATAAATTAATAAAGTATTCAAGAGCAACTCCAATTCTGTCACAGCAGGTAAAATTACCCCACACAATGTTTTATCACCTTCAACATATTTCCTATCTCAACGCATTATGCTACTTTTGAATGCCCAAACCCGTCCCATTGCCCCTCCAGAATTGTACCTTAGGGATCAGTCTATGGAAAACATTTGTAGCCTAGGAAAAATGATTGGGAAGTGTCCAGACTAGGTTATACAAAGGTGTTAACTACCTCAGTAAAACTCTAGTGTAGACTAACCATTAGTCAGTGATGTTACAAGGAGCTGAGAAGTAGATACTGGGAAAGAGTGGCAATTGGGTTGCTAGACAGAGGAAATAAGAAGTGTTAAAGGCTGGTCTGCTCTGGAAACTTACATCAGCGTAGCTATGTCTCTCAGGAGTGTGAAAAATCCACATCTGGGAGAGGCATAGCTATGTTGCCGTAGCCTTAGGCCGTGTCTACACTACAGTTTTGTTGACAAAAGGGAGCTTCCGTGACAAAACTATGGCGGTGTACATACTGCAATGCTCCTTCCACCAACTTAATTCCCCTGCTATGTGATATAATCAAACCACCTCAGCAAGAGGCATAGAGCTTTTTGTGATGAAGTTCAAGTGATGCAGTTTGAATATAAACACTGAGCTTGCTTATGTCACCCTAAGGAGCCTCCAGGAGGTGTCCCTCAATGTCCATCGTGACCATTCTGGTCATTAGTTTGAACTCCGCTGCCCTGTGTCCAGGCACACAGGCATGTGCCCCTCCCTTTAAAGTCCTGGGAATTTTTGAAATTCCTTTTCCTGTTTGCTTAGTGTGGAGAGTTCACATAGCATCTTCTCAGCTGACCATACCAGCTCCCTGCAGCAAACACAATCCTGCCTCAACAGCTCTGCTCCAGTTGTAGAAACTTTGATATCTATTGGTAGATTACTCATGGCATGGAGGAAAAGGGGCACGATAGGGACACACAGCAGTGCTGTGCTAAGATCAAGGAGCTGAGGCAGGCGTACCAGAAGGCTAGGGAGGCCAATCGTTGCTCTGGTGCATCGCCAAAGACATGCTGCTTCTGCAAGGAGCTGAATGGCATCCTTGGCAAGGGAACCCACCTCCACAACCAAAAACCCCGTGGACACTTGGGAACCTGGAGACAGTGGCCAGCAGAGTGAACCCCGAGGATGAAGTGGTGGACAAGAAAGTGGAGTTGGAGGAGGATGAGGGCAGGCGACAGGGTCATCTGGTGGTGTGATGAGCCAGGACCTCTTTTTATCTCTGAGGGTCTAGCCAGCCTGAGCTCTCTGGCTCTGGCGCACCTGATGCAGGAAAGGGGAGCTCCGGTAAGTACTCATTGTGCAGGAAGACGTGAGGTAGAGCACAAGCAGCTGAGCCAGTTGTTGAAGAGCTCGTTGATGGTTTCTGATGTAAGGCTTCATGAGCCACAGGAGCAAGGGGTAGGCTCGGTCCACAAGGATCACTTTTGGCACTTCCACATTCCCAGTTGGAATCTTCTGGTCCGGGAAGAATGTCCCTGCTTGCAGCTTTCTGTACAGGCCAGTGTTCATGAAGCTGTGTGTGTCATGCACCTTCCCTGACTACCCCACATTGATGTTGGTGAAAAGACACTGGTGATCTACCAGAATTTGCAGTGCCATAGAAAAGTATCCCTTTCTGTTGATGTACACTGTTGCAAGGTGGCCTGAGGCCAAAATGGAAATATGCATGCCATCTATCCCTCCCCCCTACACAAACAGTTAGAGAATCCCATTGCTGCAAAGCCATCCACTATTTCCCGCACATTGCTCAGAGTCATAGTTCTTCATAGCAGGAAGCGATTAATGGCCCTGAACACTTGTATCACTACAGCCCCCATGGTGGACTTCCCAACTCCAAACTGATTTGCGTCTGATTGATAGCAGTCTGGCGTTACCAGCTTCCACACAGTGATTGCCACTCACTTCTCCATCATTAGTAAAGCTCTCATTTTGGTGTTTTTGTGTTAGAGGGTAGGGGTGAGATCCACACACAGTTCCAGGAAGGTGGATTTGTGCATCTGAAAGTTCTACAGCCACTGCTCGTCATCCCATACCTGCATCAGAGTGCAGTCCCACCACTCAGTGCTTGCTTCCCAAGCCTAATAGCAACAGTTCACTATGTGAGCAGCTCTGTGAAGGCCAAAAGTAATCTGGAATTGTTTCTTTCCCATGGCCCACAGCAGGGCAGACACCACGTGTTGGTGTCATTATCAGATTTGAAGCTCATGAAATACTGCAGGATCATCCATGTTGTGTTCATAACACTCATCACAAGACTGGAGAGCAATGCTGGATCCATGCTTTCAGGCAGTGATGGCGGGTGCAAAGTTTGCAGTGGCTGTTGAAAATTGGCATGAAACATAGTCAGAAGCCCATAGGATGATTAGATAGAGAAAACTGCATCAGGAGATGGTAAGCCTGCCTCCATGATCATTTTCCAGAACTACCAGTAGCAGATGGTGGCAAGTTGCAGAGTGGGATAGCTACCCACATCGCTCTCTCTGTTGATGTAAGAGCACCAACTGTGGATGCACTCTGCATGTCCACACAAGGAGAATTGTGTGGACATGCTAAAATGGTTTAATTACAGTGGTGGATAATCGGCAACATAATTTAAGTCGACTTAATTTTATAGTGTAGACATAGCCTTAGATGCAGACAGTGCAAGGTCGACAGAAGAATTGCAGGTTGCAGCTGCAAGGAAAAAACCCCCACAAGATTAGCCTTACAGAACATACATTGTTCACAACAGATGGTTAACTCTTGCAATGAATGAAACACTTCACAGCACTAAATACACTCCCTGGCCACATTTTGTCTTTTAAAAGAAGCACTTACCAGAAAGGTACAACATATGGCAGAGCGCTGGGCAGCAGATTTCGGTTTGCAGGAAGGCATGGTAAGCAAACAAGAAAGGGTAGGCGGTTTCAGGGCACACCTGGGGACATTTTTTGGTGGGGAAACTCTTGGCACATAAACAGGCTTTTCCGGGGAGCACCCTTTGCATGGCTGCACTGGCCACCAACGTATCCCAATTGTTTACCTCAGATAAACATTAACCCACAATTGCATTTAACCCCTGTAGTGTGATTAGAAGTGTGCACCCACCACAAGTGCCTTTCCCACCATCACAGTCCTGCAACAGTAGGCCCTGGAAGGTGATTGGCTCCAGAGTTAGCAAAAGTTCCTGGCTGTCAGGGAGAATGGATCTTCCACTTGCCTGCTGCACATTCTCCTCCTCCTCCTCTTCCTCATGAACAATATCGTCCTCATTGTTGCCCGGGGCCTGTGGGAGGTATCCACGGAGAGTGTTGGGGTACTGGTGGGGTCCCCACTTAGAATCATATGCAGCTGCTGATAGAAGTAGCATGTCTGTGGCTCAGAACCAGAGCAACTGTTTGCCTCCCTTGTCTTCTGGTATGCTTGCCTGTGCTTCTTTATTTTCACACTGCGCTATTGTGTGTCCCTGGTATAGCCTGTGTCCCCCAGGTTCCTGTACAATTTTGGCATAGATGTCAGTGTGTCTTCTGCTGGTTTGGCGCTCTGCCTGCAGAGACTCTCCTCCCCACACAGCAATCAGATCCAGTGTCTCCTGTATGCTCCATGCTGGAGTGCATTTGTAGCCCTGGGCAGGCATGGTCATCTGTGCTGGTGAGCTCTCCATGCTGATCAAACAGGAAATGGAATTCAAAAGTTCCTAGGGCTTTTCCTCTGTACCTGGCTGAAGTGCAGCGGAGTTGAAAGTGCTGTCCAGAGCGGTCACATTGGAGCACTCTGGGACACCTCCTGGAGGCCAATCCCGTTGAATTACACACCATTGTGTCTACATTATCCCTAATTAGAGGCAGGAAGGTCGACTCTAGCACTATGCCTCTTGCTGAGGTGGAGTACAGGCATTGATTTTAGAAGCTCTTTAGGTCAGCGGAAAGGGCTTGGTAGTGTAGACACGCACACTATAAGTTCGACCTAACGCGACATATGTTGACCTAATGCTGTAGTGTAGACCAGACCTCAGGGAGGTGGATTAACTACAGTGACAGGAGAATCTCGCCCCTCATGGCAGTTGTTTAAGTATTTTAAGTGGTTTAAGTGTAGACATAGCTGAGACAGAGAAAAAGGAAAAGCAGATGAAGGGAGGAGTGAGACGGTGTGTGTGTGTGTGTGTGTGTGTGAGAGAGAGAGAGAATATTCATAATTTTTATGGACAGAAAAGACCATTAAATCATCTAGTTGGACTTCCTGTGTACACTGGTCATAGAATGTCATTCAGTGAAACCTATGTTTGAGCCCAGTAACTTGTGTTTGATTAAAATCTCTTCAAAAAGGCATCCACCGCTGGGGCCTAGCCACCTGTGCAGAGGAGGGCGGGGGTCACCTGTTGCCCACCCAGTGCTCTGGGGGTGGGGGCTGCATGTTGCCAGCCCTCCTGGTGCTCTGGGGTTGGGAGGGGGCCACACAACACCTGCTCGTGCTCCAGGGTTGGAGGTACTCAGGTGGCCTGGGGCTGGGGGGCTGGAGACCACGGGAGGTGCCTCTGGGCTTTGGCAGGAGCAGGGGGATGGGAGGAGCGGGGTCTCAGGTGGAAGGGGTGGGCTGGGCCAGGGATAGCCTCCTTGAGCCCATGATTCAGCCACTGCCCATGCAATCAGCCCACCCTCCGTCCCTTTACTAGGTCTTTTTTTCCTCATACCACCAGATTGGATGAGACTGGTAAACTGGTGGTGCTTTTTTCCCCCTTCATCACAGCAAAACCTACGATTGGGTCTTGGGCAACCAAAGGGCTGGAATTTTCCCCATCCCAGAAATCACAGTTTAAACCCATGTGAGAGTTGTTTAGTTGTTACAACTTTTGGCAGGTGCTCGGTGCTGAAGTGCAGGAACTTGTTGATTTAGGCTCCAGATCCAGACAGCTAAAATGTCATAGTCAGTATTCTGAGGGCATCTCCTTACAAAGTGGGGTCATTGGGTAGAGTGGCTACACTAGAGAGCTTACAGTGGCAAAGCTGCATTGGTGCAGCTGTGCTGCTGTATGCTCTCTAGTGTACCCAATGCCTTGGACTTCTCAACATTCTCATTTCTTAATTTGGGCTAAGGGCTGCAATGACTGCTACTAGTTAGCACAGTGTCAACAACTCTCTAACTGCATGATCCTGTGCCTATTGACGTCAATGACAAAACTTCCATTGATTTCAGTAGTTCAGAATCAGCCTTAAGAGTGATGGAAAGGAAATGATGCTGTACCAGTTAGTGGTGCTGAGTAGATCTGGTTGAAAATTTTCCAACAAAATGTTTTTTTCATTGGAAACTGCTGGTTTGTTGAAACTGTTCACAGGAAAGGGTTGGTTTTGACCAATTATCTGACTCAAAAATGTTGAAAAAATCATTTTCGTATTTTCTAAATGAAATATTTGGTTTTCCATTTTGAAATGACTTTTCATTTTGAAATTTAATCTAATTATAGTACAAAAATTGACGGTCAAAATTGAAATGAAACATTTTGAAATTCTCAAAACAAAATGTTTCAATTAACCTGGATCAAACTACTTTTTTAATAGTCAGATAATAGAGATTTTTTTCTTGATTCAATATAGGATTTTTTTTTTTTTGATATAGCAAAAATTTTCACAGGATGGGAAAACTGTTTCCTGCCCAGCTCTTGTGCTGACCCCTCCAGGGCGAAGTACACACTGCACTCTTTCCCATGTTTGTACAATGACTATTTCAGGTGGGGTTCCTGCAGCACAAGGTTACTGGGGATTCTGTTGCAGTGCAAAAACTGAAAAACTGAGCTGGTCTACACTGAAAACTTACAGTGACATAGCTACATCTCTCAGCAATGTGAAAAATCCACACCCCTGACAGATGTAGCTATGCCAACCTAGCATCTGGTGTAGACAGTACTCTAGCTACTGCCTCTTGGGATGATGGATTACCTATGCTGACAGGATAATCCTTCCCATCACTGTAGACAAAGGTTTCTAACCATCAGAGGAGTGAAATTCTGGGACAGCCTTCCAAACGGAGCAGTGGAGGCAAAAGACATATCTGACTTCAAGACTAAGCTTGATAAGTTTATGGAGGGGATAGTATTATAGCCTAATTTTGGCAATTAATTGATCTTTGACTATTAGCAGTAAATATGCCCAATGGCCTGTGATGGGACACTATGTAGGGTGGGATCTGAGTTACTACAGAGAATTCTTTCTTGGATGTCTGGCTGGTGAGTCTTGCCCACATGCTTAGGGTTTAGCTGATCACCATATTTGGGGTTGGGAAGGAATTTTCCTCCAGGGCAAATTGGCAGAGGCCCTGGGCGTTTTTCACCTTTCTCTGCAGCGTGGGGCACGGGTCACTTGCTGGAGGATTCTCTGCACCTTAAAGTCTTTAAACCATAAGCTGAGGACTTCAATAGCTCAGACATAGGTCAAGAGTTTGTTACAGGAGTGGGTGGGTGAAATTCTGTGGCCTGCATTGTGCAGGAGGTCAGACTAGAAGATCATAATGGTCCCTTCTCACCTTAAAGTCTATGAGCAAGTCTCTACACTGAAGCACTACAGTAGTGCCAATGAAGCACTGCAGCTGTACCAATGTAGCGGTTTAAGTATAGACATACCCTGATCGTCAAAGAACCAGCCATCTAAAGGCTATTGAAAAGTAAAGTGAGAAAGCTAGATGGTCCTCACACCTTTACATAATAAATTAACCACTTTTTAGGAGCTGGTCCCAGTGCAGCCATACCCTGGACCCAGGAGCGGTGCCAGGGTTTTTGGCACCCTAAGCGGGGGTCCTTCCGCGCTCCCGGTCGTTGGTGGCAATTCTGCGGCAGGGGAGTCCTTCCACATTCCTGGTCTTCGGGGCACTTCAGCGGTGGGTTCCAGAGCGAGTGAAGGACCCACCGCAGAATTGCTGCAGACGACCCAGAGCGCGGAAGGACCCCCCGCCGCAGAATTGCCACCCTCCCAAATCCTGGCGCCCTAGGAAGCGCCAGCCCTGCCTGGACCATGATACCACTCAAATTGGATGAGCCTTAACTGAATCATAGTAAGTACCCAAAGGCAATAAGGACACTGACATTCCAGTATATAGCCTCTTTTGTGAAACTATGGGATAAATTTGGGATAGCCGCAGGCACTCCAAGGGATATAGCTATTTCCATCCTATTTCTCCTCCCTCACCTTTCTTTAGGCCCATTTCTTTCATATACATTAATAAAAGGATTTGTTCTTTTCTATTCTACTAATTTTATATGTCAATAGAAATGAACTGCTTAATGAGGAATTTCTACCCAATATTGATATTTCAGTTAGGACCTGACCTTGCATTGCTGTTTCCTGGTAAGGGTATGTATGCCACAGCAGACACCGTTATTTACAAATTTGAGTTCCAATCCACTGGTAGGTTGTGATGCTGTATGGAATATGGGTCACTATTTATATAATTGATACCAATATTAAAAAATTGCTATGAATCTTACAAGATATGCCATGTAAGGTATCAGTGGAAAAGTTATGATTGCTAAATATGATCATTGTGTTTATATGTATGTATCATCTTTGTCTTGTGAGTTATAAATACGTGTGATATATTGATATCTCAAACTTGTGCTATGTATCTGGGTGACACCCACAGACAGATTGGTATCACCATTATCCAGCCTGCTTAATGGCCTATTAAGGGCAATTAGCTATACAGTGAACTCATTGAAAGAAACCTGGCTACACTTATGAGTCAGCTGAACATGTAGGGACATGCCTGTGGACAGGGGACTCCAAGTGCTTTTTCATGCCCATGTGCTGTGAGCTTGTGTTTGGGACAAAGGCTATATAAGCCACATGGCAAAGGATATAAAAGGGCAGCTGCGTCTTCTCCATTTTGTCTTCAATCCTGCTTCTCACCTCTGGAGTAACTTCTCTACAAACTGAAGCTCTGAACAAAGGACTGATAGAGCCATCCAAGCTTTGGATGTGTTCCAGAGAGACTTTACAAGCCAGCAAACTCTCTAATGCAACTAATAATCTGATATATGGACTCTGAAGTCATATGTATGTATCTGATTGCTTTGACCATTTAACAATTCTCTTCTTGTTCTTTTCTTTTATAATAAAGCTTTAGTTTTAGATACTAAAGGATTGGCTGGCAGCATGGTATTTTTGGTAAGATCCAAAATAGTATTGATCTGGTAATGTGGCTGGCCCTTTGGGGTTCAGAAGAACTTTTTGTATGGCGAACAGAGTTTTAAGTGACTCCTCACCTTACTGGATGCACTGATTGGGAGCCAGAGAACTGAAATGCTATAAAGGGGTCTGTGTGATTTATTTTTTTTAGCTTCTTGATAACCAGTGTGGGGGATCAAGAGCAGAGTTTGTGATTGGTGGTGAATCTAAGGCCCTGTCTACACTGGCAAGTTTCTGCGCAGTAAAGCAACTTTCTGTATTGTAACTCTCGAGGTGTACACACTGCCAAGCCACATAGTGCTGTAAAAAACCCACCCCGATGAGAGGCACAGAGCTTTATGCGACGGGGGTACAGCGCTATGATGCCAATGTAGACACTCTGGTCAATTACAGCACTGCAATTGGCCTCTGGGAGGTGTCCCACAATGCCTGTTCTTGCCTCTATGGTCATCAGTTTGAACTCTACTGCCCTGCCCTCAGGTATCCAACCATCATCCTCACCCCGTAAATTCCTTTGGAATTTTGAAAGTCCCCTTCCTGTTTGCTCAGTAATGCATACAGTGGTCTCAGCGCATCTTTCCAGGTGACCATGCCTGCTCCAAGCACGAGGCGATCTCCCGCTTGGAGCAGTGCTGAGCTGCTGGACCTCATCAGCATTTGGAGAGAGGAGGCTGTCCAGTCCCAGCTGCTCTCCAGCCGTAGGAATTATGATACCTATGGACAGATTTCACATTCCATGACAGAAAGGGGCCATGACCGGGACACATTGCAGTGCAGAGTCAAAGTGAAGGATCTGCAGAATGCCTACCACAAGGTGTAGGAGGCAAACTGCTGCTCTGATGCTGCGCCCATGAGCTGCTGGTTCTACAAATAGCTGGACGCAATACTCGGTGGCGACCCAACCTCCACTGCAAAGGCCACTGTGGGTACTTCGGTGTCTCATGTGCCAGTCAAGAGTGGACCGAGCCAGGAGGATGTGGAGGGAGAGAGGGATGCAGAGGCAATGGCAGACTCAGAGGTCAAAGATGCATGCAGCCAAGAGCTCTTTTTACCCCGGAGGAGGCTATCCAGTCACAGTAGTCAGATCTTGGTGAAGCACAAACAGGAGAGGAGGCTCCTGGTAAGTGGATTTGATTTTGGGAATCGCTGAAGTGAGTTGTTGGGGGCAGGAGGGTTGTGGAAAGCAGGCTTGTGTCTGTATGATGCATATACAACCACATACTTAATCTGAGTGGTGGAACAGGCTGTTGATTGACTGCCTCATTTCATGGGAACACTGATAATCTTCACGGGAATCTGCCTCAGAGATCACCTGGTTCCAGTCTGTACCTGTGGCATTCCACTCCTCCCCCATCACAGTCCACCACTATGGACTTCCCACCGCACTGAACATCCACCTCTCTGCAGTTTGGCCCTGCTGAAGTACAGTAACCACTGCACTTACTCCAAAGGAGAAGGTTGGGTATGATCCCTGGATGTACACAAATCTTTAACCATGCCAGGACCCCACCTCCTCCTGGGACCTTCCCTTCCCCCATCTCCCTCAATGCTGATGTGTTTTTTGTTTGACTTTCTCCTCCGGTTGTTGTTTTTTAATAAAAGAATTGTATTGGTTTGAAAGCAAGCTTTATTCTATTAATTGAAAGCAAACAGAGTCCTGCAAAGTAACAGAAAATTATCTTAAACCTTCATATTGCATCATCTGCACCAATCACATTCATCTTCTAGCATTACAAGCACTGCACTCCCAAGCATAGCAACAAATATTAGTGTCTTTCAGCTTCAAATTGCTGCCTCAAGGCATCCCTGATCCTTGTGGCCCTGCTCTGCGCCCCTCTAATAGCCCTGGTCTCTAGCTTTTCAAATTCAGCTTCCAGGTGCTGAGCCTCAGCGGTCCAGCCCTGAGAGAAGCTTTCGCCCTTCCCTTCACAAATATTATGGCATGTACAGCAAGTGGCTATAAGCATAGGACTGTTGTCATCGGCCAGGTCCAGCTTCCCAAAGGGTCTTTAAATGGCCAAAAGCACACTCAACAATCATTCTGCATTTGCTCAGCCTGTTGTTGAACCACTCCTTGCTGCAATCAAGGTGCCCCGTGTATGACTTCATAAGCCATGGATTTAAGGGGTACGTGGTGTCTCCCAGGATCACAATGGGCATTTCTACTTCATCTATGGTGAATTTATGGTCCGGGAAGAAAGTCCCTGCGTGCAGCTTCCTGAACAGGCAGTGTTCCAAAAGGTGCGTGCGTCATGCACCTTTCTGGACCAACCTGCGTTAATGTCTGTGAAATGCCCACGGTGATCCACAAGAACTGGAGAACCACTGAGAAATACCCCCTGTGATTAATGTACTCAGTGACTACGTGGTCTGGTGCCAGAATTGGAATATATGTGCCATCTATCGTCCCTCTGCAGTTAGGGAAGACCATTTGTGCAAAGCCATCCACAATGTCATGCACGTTGCCCAGAGTCACGGTCTTTTGGAGTAGGGTGTGATTAATGGCCCTGCACACTTCCGTGAACATGAGTCCAACAGTCGACTTTCCCACTCTGAACTGGTTAGCGACCAATCGGTAGCAGTCTGGAGTAGCCAGCTTCCACAGTACAATTGCCACACACTTCTCCAGTGGCAAGGCAGCTCTCATTCTCATGTCCTTGTGCCGCAAGGCTGGGGTGAGTTCATCACACAGTCCCATGAATGTGGCTTTCCTCATCCAAAAGTTCTGCAGCCACTGCTCATTATCCCAGACGTGCATGACGATGTGATCCCACCACTCGGTGCTTGTTTCCCAAGCCCAAAAGCGGCATTCCACTGTGGTCAGCACCTTAGTGAACATCACAAGCAATCTTGTGTCATAGCTAGTATGCGTGACGAGATCAATGCATTTCCTCTTGCATTTGTAGTTTAAGGAATAACTCCACTGCCACTCATGAAGTGTTAATTAGAGTGAACAGCATACAGGTCAGCAGTTCGGATCCATTCCTGCAGAACAAAGAGGCAGAGCACGCAGTATGCAAACCATTGAAAGATGGCACCAAATGCAGATGGAAGCGCAGAGATTGCTGGGATGTGAAGTAGTGCATCACAGGACATTGGGACAGGACCCCCTCCGCCTTCCCACAACTCTTAGTGTCAGAAGAGGAAAAGATGCCCTGTGGGATAGCTGCCCAGAGTGCACCGCTCCGAATAACACTGCAAGTGCTGCAAGTGTGAACACACCATTGCACAGGCAGATGTCAGTGGGAACACACAACAGTGGTTTCCTTTCAATGCTCTCTGAGCGGTGCTGTAACTCTGCCATTGTAGACATACCCTAACTAAAGTGTTAACCATCAGTTTTGGGATAATCTGCTCTCTTTTCGCAGCCTCCCCTTTGACATTTTCAGTGTGGGCTACCCTAGGCACCTTGGGTCACATAATAGTGCATTGTATGTTATATCTAATATATTTCACTTCTGAAATTATCACTACAGCAGTGGATATGCGATCTTAAAATTTCTTCTCATATTTCAACTTATTTTTGTTGTTTTCTTTTTCTTGAGTTTACCAACTTCACCTTATAGCTCTATCTTCTCCACATCTTGAAATTTATTCAGGTCTATGTCTAATGCCAATTTCTATGTTACTACTTTTTGGCTTCTCTTTTCTATCTTCATGAGCAATCCTAATGTAAGACAAGAGTCACAGTCTATCCCTGGAGAGTTAAAAATATTGAGAAATGAAAGATGCTGAAAGTCTACTATGTCAACAGGTGTATAATCACATCCTAGCATTTCATTGTGTCCATACCATGTCATGTATCAGAGGAGTGGCCGTGTTAGTTTGGATCTGTAAAAGCAGCAAAGAGTTCTGTGGCACCTTATAGACTAACAAACATTTTGGAGCATGAGCTTTCATGGGTGAATACCCACTTCGTCAGATGCATGTCATTTTCTTTTGTCTTCTATTACTGTATTTCAAAAGTTCCATACAGTAGATTTCTTTAATTTGCTGTTTCCACTGTTTGAAAATGTGCTCCTCGTGGCAAATTTGCCCTCATATTACAGAAGCAGAACCAAGTACAAAACAGAAAGTTAGGAGGGAACTTCATTCAAATCTATATAGGAATTTGCATGCTTTGCTAGCTCTACCATGTGACAGTTCAACAGCACTTCTGTTGTGCAGAACTGTTTATACACTATTTTTTTTCTGAGTTGGTGTTCTTCCATTGTTGCTAAAAAGACAGTCCATCTGAAAGTAAATAATAAGCGGGAGAAATGGTAACTCTCTAACTTTCATCATTCACTTGGCTATCCTTGTAACGTAAGGTAATTATTTAATAAAAGCTAAAATGTGTACCTCTTGCCACAAGAATGTGGTTCATTTTTTTTGAAAACCTGCCTTATTAGAGGAGACTCAAAGAGCTTGTCTTATTTAGAAGGATGAGGGGAGATATGCTTGTTTTCTATAAATACATCAGAGGGATAAATACCAGGGAGGAAGGAGGTTATTTAAGTAAAGCACCAATGCTGACACAAGAACAAATGGATATAAATGGGTATCAGCAAATGGGTACAAATGGGTATCAGCAAGTTTGGGCTTGAAATTAATCAAAGGTTCTAACCATGGGTTTCAGGTTTGTATAATTTTTGGTGGTGCCCAGAACAGGTCCAAGCAGAGCCATCCCCTCCATAGGCTGGACTGGGGCAACCGCCCTGGGCCCCATGCTTCAGGGGAACGTGGGGTTTAGGCACAACTGTCTTGTCTATAAGATGGACCAGGGCAACTGCCCGGGCCCCGCACTTTGGGGGGCCCCGTGCTTCAGGGGGATTTGGGGTCCAGGGTGGTCTGGTGGTTTAGCGGGGGGCCTGGCGCCGGCAACAGCAAATGACTTGGCCCCAGCTTGCCCCTGCTTCACCTGCTTCACCCCCTCTCTGCCCCCATTCCACCCCTTCCCCCAAGTCCCCGCTCCACCTCTTTCAAGCTTCTGCCCCCTCCCCCAGTCGACACCAGGAACCAGCGGGGTGGGGCAGGGTGGGCTGGGTCTGGGTCGTTTGTTGCTGCCGGTGCCAGGCCCCCCGCTAATCTCTCAGGACCCCACATCCCCCTGAAGCATGGGGGCCCCCAAAGCATGGGGCCCCCCAAAGCACAATAGGCCCAAACATTGGTGGAGCCTGACCCATGTTCCTAAATATTGGTGGAGCATAGGCACCACGGGCCCATATACCTCTCCATCTATGTTTCTAACCATCAGAGGAGAGAAGTTCTGGAACAGTCTGCCAAGGGGAGCAGTGGGGGAAAAAACCTAACTGGCTTCAAGCCTGAGGTTGATATGTTAATAGAGTCAACGGTATGATGAGACTGCCTATAATGGCATGTAGTCCATCTGTGATGGTTAGTAGCAAATATCTCCAACAGCTGGTGATGGGACACTAGATGGGGAGGTCTCTCGCTTATTCTTTCCCAGGTGTCTGCCTGGTGGGTCTTGCCGAAATACTCGGAATCCAACTGAATGCCAAATCTGGGGTCAGGAAGGAATTTTCTGCCTTTCTCTGCAGCATGGGGTACTGGTCACTTGTTAATTTAGACTAGAGAAAATGCTGGAATCTCTGTTTAAATCAGGATTGAGAACTTCAGTAACTGAGCCAGAGGTTATCGATCTTTTACAGGAATAGGTGGGTGACGTTCTGTGGTCTGCGATCTGCAAAAGGTAAGACTAGTGATCATGATGGTCCCTTCTGGCCTTAGTCTATGAGTCTATTGTCTCTGGATGTAGTATTTTCATTAGATATAGGTACACATAGTGCTGCAGTGCTGTAGTTCATGGCCGTTTGAAAGAGAACTGAGTAAAATGCATCCCTTTGTGACATCTGGTGAGCCTTAAGCTTTTTGCTGTTATTTCACAGTTGGTTCACAGTGGAACTCCTCTCTTAGCCTCTTTAGTAATAGCTGGTTCAGAGGTGCGTCATCTCTCAGCTGCAAGGCTGCTCTAAATCATTCTAAGGGTCAGACCTGCCCCTGGCTGACCATAGATTTGGAGTGAGAGCAGAAAGGTGATGTACAGGAAACCACCTTTGCTTCCCAGGTGTGCCCAGGGCTGCTCCAGTGCATTTAGGTTGCCAATCATCCAGGATTGTCCTGGAGTCTCCAGGAATAATTAAAGATTATTTGTGTGATGAAACTTCCAGGAATACATCCGACCAAAATTGGCATACTTAAGTGCACTTGAGGATTGCATTCCAAATATTTAGTTGGTAGCAGGGTTGCTGTAGTGCTACCTAATTAATGTGAACAAGGATTTCTCCGCAGCCACTGAGGAGATCCTATGACCTGTAGATCATCTGCTACTGCAAGCTTCAGAGATGCTTTGAGCCAGCTGTGGGATGGAAAGTTTCATGAAGAAGAAATGAATTGGTTGTTTGAATGTTAGAAAATCAACAGAGCAAGGTGACATAAGCCAGTATGTGTGCAGTTTACATAGCTGTGGTGCCATTTTAGCTGCTTGAATAATATTAACACGTTTACAATAAAATATAACTGATGTTGCAGAATAAATATTGATTAAATTACTTGTTTCTATTCAAAGTATGGCTGTACTATGGTGACACAATGGCAGCACTGCAGCTATGTCACTGTAGTGATATAGAGTAGGAAGAGATTTTTCCATTGCTGTCAGTCAGGGGTGTGAACTTTTTTACAGGTAGCTATGTTGACCTAAATTTTAAAGTGTAGATCTGGCCTGATTCTCATGTTTCATCCATTTTTTCAAAATTAATACATAATAGATTGCATCTCAGTTGGTACACCAATCCCTCCCGTTCCTTCCTCTGTCATTCTCTGTTATTGTCATTTCCATTGTTAAATAACCTCATCTGGGTAGCAAAATCTTTAGGGCATGGACAGTTTTTATTTCTGTAAAGTGCCTTGCAAAATTATAGAATCGCATAAATCTTAAGTATGATAAATAATAAAATAAATAGTGTCACCAAGTTGTTTTCCTGCGGGTATAGCCCATATGAATATGGTTTCCATACCTTGATGCAAGTGAGTTTGATCTGTTTTGGTACAAGGTGCTGCTGTGGTGGCTTAAATGAACTGCCTATTACACAATGCATGCAGGAAGAGCAATACAATTTATTGAAAGATTTCCATCGAATACCATGGCACTGAGACTCATTTAAACAACCGTAACAACTAGCCTAATTTGGTGCGGGTCTGTCAGACCTAGTAGACTGGTGAAGTGGACCTGGTGTGGCTGGCCAGGAGAAGAGATGAGTCCCTGCCTGCGATCTCAGGGTGCAAGTGTTACATTTTGGCCTAGCGGGGAGGGGGTTGGATGTGTTTGTGTGTGTCACCCTTCAGCCCATGGGGTATGTGTATGTTGTGTTTTGGCCTGGGGAGTGCAGGTGTCATGCTTCAGCCTGCAGGGGATGTTTGTGTATTATGCTCAGGCTTCCGCAGTAGGAGTTGTGCATACATATATGATCACACTTGGGGTTTGGTGGGGTAGCTGTATGTGTTCATGCTGGGTGTGTGAGATCATGCTTGGGGGCTGATGGCCGTGAGTGTTAATGGTATGTGTGTGAGAGATCCCACATGGGGCTTGGGACTGTATTCACACTGTGTACGTGTGTGTAAGAGCTCAGATAAAGCCTGGGGCTGGCTGCATGTATTATTCATGTGATGTGTGTGGGATCATCTCAGGCGGGGCCTGGGGCTGCGTGTGTGAAATCTCAGGTGGGGCTGGCTGAAGACTGTGTGTTCATGCTGTATGTCATGATCACGCGTGGGGCTGCCTGGGGGCGTGTGTGTCACGCTCCAGCCCGGGGCGAGCTGTTTCTCATATTTCAGCCTCGCGCCCCTGGCTCTACCCCGCCCGCGAGCCAGACCACCGCGCGCGCCCCGTTCTCCGACTCATGGGGGCGGGGCTGATGCCGGACAGCTTCCGCCCAGGCACTCACCCCGGCGCGCGCGCGTTGCCTGGGGACAGGGGCGCGCGGGGGGGAGGGGGTTACGTGGTGACGTTATTTCTATATGAGCGCGAGCGGCGGGAGCTTGGGTCTTTTTACCGCCAGTCGCGCGGCACCTCCTCCTCGCTCCTGAGTCACTGCGAGCCACGGTCCGGCGCAGGTACTGAGGGGGGAGCGGCTGGCAGGGACCGTTGCAGAATGAGGGGGCCCGGGTCTGGGCGGTTGGGGGTTCGCTCAGCTCTCGGGGAAGCGTCCCTCGGCCTGGCCTGGCCGGGCCCCTGTTCCGGGGTCGGCAGGCGGGGGTGGGCCAGGACCGGATGCGGCTGGGACTGGGCCGGGCCGGACGGAGTCGGGTGTCCCGGTGTCTTCGCGGAGCGGGGCCCCTCCCCTCCTGCAGAGCCTTTCTGTTCCTGCCAGGGGAGCTGCGCCCGTCAGTCCCCTCCCCCGGGGCCGCCATGGCCGCTGGGGTCGCACTAGGCCGCGCTGTGGGGGGCCTGGCGGCGGGGCGGGGAGAAGTCGGTCTGCCTGGTAGTAGCACGTGGGGACTGGACTGCCCCCGACTTTCCCAGGGTCGCTGCCCCGCCCGATGCTGGGGTGTGTGTGTGTGGGGTGGGAGTCGGGGTGCGTGTTGGAGGTGAATAGGGGAGGCTTGCTGAGGCGGATTGGGCGACGGGGGGGGCTGTGTGTGGGGTCGGTGGCTGTGGCGGGGGATGGTTCTTGTGGGTAGGGCGTGGGGCAGGAGATGCGTCTGGGGAGGGTAGAGAAGAGTGCCTTGTGCTAGCTCTGGCTCTTTGCTGGCTCTCCGGAGAGCGTGGAAGCTAATGGGCTGCGCAACTTGTTACTGACAGGGGGGCCCAGAGATTCAGAGCCTGGCCATGGATCGCTTGTGCTCCCAGCCTTGTCGAAGAGCTATCTCCGCTCAGTTCCTAGCTTCCGCCGATGCATGGTATCTAGCGAGTTGAGAGCAGCATGCTAGTTCCCTCTGGGCTTCGTTCTTGGTGCTTACTCAGAATTCCGTGTAAAGGTCGGGATTAAAGTACCATTAGTGACTGTAAGTGATGATGAGTGGTAACTTCGCTTGTCAAAAAGAAAACTTGTCCTATTAGTAACCTCTGCCACCTGCAGTAAGTTTCAAGCAGTGCTGAGGGGGTTTTTTATGTTATCAGTTGCATAATATTACTAGTAATATCAGAATTTAAACTTCAAAAAATCCACTTGCCCCAAGAAGCCAGGGAAGACACTTACAACATGAATAGCTACATAAAATAGCTTAATAAAAAACATTCTGTCTCTATTTGGTTGGTAAAAGAACTCTCCAAAAGTGAACAAAGGGTAATCAATATGCTGATGTTTACTTAGTCTGTAGCCAGACATTCAGTGCTTCTGCAGCAGTAGCAGAGTCCAGTTCATAAGATTTGTTAGATTCCTTGCTGCTGTTTGGACCTTGGTGGAAGACTTGTGTACAGCATGCTATAGTTCCTTGGGAAAAGTTAAGACCAGCAACAGCAGAGGTAGACTCTGAGATACTCACAGGGGAAGAGGAATCCAAAAACCAGGAGACTGGAGTAGTGGCAGAAGAGTACCAGCGAATTCTTCTGCTCCTCCTCACATCAGGCATAAGGCTCTGGAGGGATAGAGAAGTGAAGACTCTTCCCTTGAGAGCAGTTTAGAGGCTTTGGAAAGTGTATGGGAGCACTTCTAGCAGGTTGGGATGCTAGGTTTCTTACCAGGGCCTTGGCCTGTGAGTGTATTTTTGTGTCTGGTAAACTTTTCAAGCTCTTACCAGAATTCTACTGAACTTAAATTGAAATAACAGACTTACTTGTTTTCAGTCCCTTATAAATTTAGAAAATTCTTGTTTTAATATGTCATTTACACAAACTTGTAAAGATGTTCACTTATGGGAACTGATGACATTGAGCAGAATTAGGCATTGTGCAGGTATGTTGCAAAGCTTCCGTGCAGCACTTCTTTCTTGATATGAGACTTGGTTGTTCTAGGCAAAGACTGCATTCCTGAGAATGTCACCATATTATACTAAATTGAATTTCTGCAAGTCAGTGACATTGGTAGAAGGTTGTCCATTATCTGAACTTCCAAAATACAAAGTAACCACATGAAATAAACTTATTCATTATCAGAGAAATGTCAAACTAAGTAGCTGTCAAAGCAATAAAAACAATTTTTGGAGTGGTTGAGTGTCTGTTTAGTTTGCATTATCCTAAGGGATGCAAGACCCAGCGTCCATCTACGGTTCATCGCTCCACGGTCCAGTGGATGTTGTAGAAATGTTTAGCTGTTTGTCTATGCTGGTACCATGTTTGAGCACCAACTGATTTTGTGGTCTGTGGTCATATGACTTTGGGATGTGCACATGTTCTGTCTCAAACTAAACTGGTCTAAGCCTGGTCATTACTTTTATGGGGAACTTAAGGAACAGCTGGATGCTGCAGAAAGTGATGACATTTGTTGTATTTTAAATGTTAATTATTCTGTGGGAAGTACAAAATCTGATTTAATCCACAAAATGGGTGGCATTCTCGCCTCTAAATTAAATACTGAACAAGAAGTTCAGCCTGACACTAGGTTTTAAGAAGGTGCCACCAGATGAAATATGAAAGCTGGTCCTAATTGCTTGTGGTTAGAGCCCTTGGCTTTCAAGAGTAGGCTACTGAACTTGTTGTCTGGTCACTTTCTAGTTTGGGTAACTGCCTTGTCACTACTTTCCATCTGTCTTAAAACTGCAGAGCACATCTACAGATCTTACAACAGCTGTTTCACTCCAAAAATATTGGTCGATAGTACATTTTTGTAGTTTGTTTGTTTGTAAATTGCTTTTGGGATTCTTTGCATTCAAAAGTGGTGTATAACCAAAGTTGGTTAATTAAAAATAAATTGTTAATGCCACTAACTGACCTTGGCCTGCAGAAGCATAATTCCACCTAAACCACATCTAGCTTTTATATGCAAATGCTTTTTATATTTAGTCCAGTCAACACATGTATAGAAGATTTTACAAAAAGTACTTGTAGACATCTACATTTTAGCTCCTGACTGACTTAATTGGATTTAAAAACACAATGTGGGTAGCCTGTTGAAGATTTCTTGTATGCATTTAACAGATTTTGTAGATGCAATAAAATTAGTGCAAAGTGGGCATGTAATTATAAAGCTCAGGCCTCATGTACTCTATAGCAAGGCTGGACCTTAAATTTGCAGGAATACTTCTGAATTTTGATATACTAGAAACTTTGCAGCAACATCATTTGTTAGAATTGACCCAAGCCACCTTGGAGGGCACCAGGAAGCCAAAAATATGGCTTGAGAACCAAGACAGAATTTTTGTTCTTAAACCTTTCCTGTTAACTTTTTCATGTTTTTGGTGGTTTGTCCCAGTTCAGCCTCCTCCCCCACTCCAAAAAAACAAAAACAAAACTTTCAGATGTGAATTTTTCTTTGAAGAATTTTTTTTTCCTGGCCAGCACTATTTAGAGTTTGTTCAAGTGTGTGAACAGTTCAAAGCATTGAATTTCACCTGCCATTGTTTTGCCCATTCACCTAGCAAGTATCACATTAAAAGTGGGAACTTGGGAGCTATCTTCCGTTGCTGGTGCTGCAACTACACAGCGTGGTAGCACTTTAACGTTGCTAGTGAAGATATATCCTTAGACTTCAGCTCTCAAATTCTCTACAAGCAAACTATCATTTAAGAACTCAGGGAGCCTCAATTTCAGCTCCTATCAAGGATAAACAGGAACTGCTCAGATTAATAAAGGACAAATATCTACATGGGCCTGTACAAAAGTCTTCTGAGCAACTCCTGGGCTTATTCTAACAAAAGGGTTTGATTTCTCTTCCCTCCACACCCCACCGCCCAACATAGAAACATGCAAGAGAATCTTTTTTATCAGATAGTAAACAATTCAGTCAACAAGCACTCAGCAACCCCTCTGCTAGTTTGTAGCACTGTGATGTCTACCTGACACTTACATCAGTGTAACTGCATCACTCAGGGGTGTGAGATATCTACACTGCTGAACGATGTTATAACGATCTAGTGTTGTCTACATGGGCTGTGTCGACAGGCGACCTTCTCCCACAGACATAGCTACGACCTACTGCAGAGGTAGATTAACTACACCGATGGTAGAAGCTCTTCTGTCAGCACGGGAAGGTCTTCACTTACGCGCTGCATCTGTGATGATGCAGCATTTTAAGTATAGACCTTCCCTGAGTGCTTGTAATTTACTTTTGCTGGGAAAATAGAATAGGATCCCAGACTCTAGTGAAGTGAGTAAGGAAACATACTACAGAACTAGTTTAAAACTATGACAGTCAATTAATTCTACCCTTTTATTCTGTTGTTCAGACTCTCTGAACTGGTTTTAAAAGTGGGATAACTAGAATGTAGGGACCTAGAATACAGACCACACACTACCAATACTTGCTATACCACACAAGCTTTACTTCTGTGTTGATAGAGAAGTATAATCTAGTGTTCTAAAACTAGAACCAAGAATCAGGGACTTACACTGGAATTAGTGTTTAACAGACTGCCTCAGTTTCTCCATTTCACCATCAGTAAAAAGGCAATAATGCCTATTGTGAGGGGACGTTGTAGGGGTTAGTTACATCATGTATGGAAAAGAAAAAAAAAACCTAATGAAGTAGTCATCCAAAGACTTCAATGTAGTATTTATTCTCCATGCCCAGTTCTGCAGAGGAGTTATCTGGGAGTTGGCAGAAATGCCAGAAAGGGATACATGCAGTGGAGCAATTTGGCAAAACAATTAAGGGCAGCAAGGGTTATTTGAATATCTTATCTGACAAGATCAACTTGTACACATTACAAAATCACCTAAAGGAAAGAATAATGTTAGCTGGCTGTTGAGATCAATTGCGCTCAGACACGACATGGTTGACAATTACACCGATATCTGCAAGCCTTTGGAGCAGTGGTGGGCAACCTGTGTCCAGGATAATCTGCTGGTGGACCATGAGACCATTTGTTTACATTGACTGACTGTCTGCAGGTGTGGTCGTGGTTCGCTGTTCCCGGCCAATGGGAGCTGTGGGAAGCAGCATGGGCCAGCCACTGTTTCCCGCAGCTCCCTTTGGCCGGGAATGGCAAACTGGCGGCCACTGGGAGCTGCAGGGGGCCGTGCCTGTGAATGGTCGAGGTAGACAACCTGTTTTGTGGCCTGCCAGTGGATTACCCTGATGGGCTGCATGTGGCCCACAGGTAGCAGGTTGCCCACCACTGCTTTGGAGCATTGTGCAACATGAAGGTGGCTTTTCTTCCACTATCTTACATTAAGCATATTTTTAACAGCTGTACCTGAATAAAGCTGTTTAAAAGTCTCTTAAAATGTTGAAAAGTGCTTCAAAATTAAGTACTTTGAAGAAGTCTTTTGAAACCTAATGTCTGACAAGGCAGAAAACTCAGCAGCTCCAAGCCTGAAGCCTAGTAGCTAACTCCTCTAGTGCTAGCTGCAGTTCATTCCTGCTCCCATGGAAACCAGTCTTTCAACAATAAACTGTAAACCTGATTTTAAAAAGAGAGCTCTCCTGTTTTCAGCCACCAATTCACTGTTTACAGAATCAGAGAGGGCAGCCAGCAGCAGTCTTGAACTGTTGTAAGTTTCAGTTACTGTGGCTTGGAAAAGCCACTATAGCAATAAGCCACAACAAAAACATGCACATATTAATTGTAAATGTCAAGTGAGGAGGCCTATTGTAGAGTAAAAAGCACACCACTAATGTAATAATGATGGCCACATTCCAGCTTTATTACAGAGTATGGCTCATTTGCTTGAAGTTTTAAGAGATTCTAAGGTGATTATAGCACACATCCTTCCTTTATGAAAAACAGTTCTAGTATAACAACAAACTAAGTGTGGAATATAATTGAAGACTTGGGAAAGATTCCAATGCTTTTCCAGATTTTCCCTCTCCCACCCTATGTTGCCTCTATTAGCTTCAGTTTTCATGCCCCAAATAACACTTATTGCCATTGTTAAATCAGTGAGCAGTAAAGAGCCCTAATTCACAAACTAAATCCTTAAGCACTAGTGCATGGGGATGTGAGCAAAAATATCTGAGGAGCTAGCCGTAACGGGGTTTTGAATCATCTGTAGCCTCATTCATAATCATAGTTGCCAAAACCCATTCGCCGCCTAGTGTTTTTGAGGTTTTTGTTTTCAAAGCTTATTACTATTTCTCCCTTTTCCATAAATATCCTGATTTGAGAATGCTAGGTAGATCATATTACATCCAAAAAAGCATTCACAATATTAAGATTGCAAAGTCAAATATTCAAAAGTAAGGGAAATGCCAGAGTTAGGGGTGCCCAAGTAGCTCCCTTGGGCATGTTTATTTGATAGTCTTTTAACTACACAATCACATATTGCTTTTCCATAGAACTTTTTAAGTTCATTCAGTGCACATGCTGAACAGTGCTCAGTGAATTGGTAGCTACTCATGAATATTTGTTTTTACCCTCTTCATTCAATGTGTCCCCATCCTGTTACTGTACACCATTCAAATCCTGCATTAAATAAAACATTATTAATCGGCTCAGGGGCTTTATGGTACTCATCGTAGTATAATGTCAAATAAGCATGGATAGTTTGAGATGCCAAGGGTCTGATTTTTTTTTTTTTTTTTTTAAGAGTACCTAGAACTATATAGCACTCTATATATTTGGAGCAAAGCTTCCACTGACCTTTGGTTGCAGCTCTGAGTGCTTAGTGCTTCTGCAAATCAGCCCCTAAGTGACTCAAGCTGGGTACTCAGGGGAGGGAGGGTACATGTGAAAATGTTTGCTCTTTCTACAGTTGGCCATCTCATTCATCATGCACTTTTTTTCAACTTCTGAGGCACCTAAAGTACAGGTCCTACAGACAACAGCCTCATTCACTATACAACCCTGATTCAGCCCAAGAACATAGTCGAGCCTGCATGCAGAAAGCAGTGAGTGTCATGGAAAAAAGTGTGTGTAAGCATGATGTAACTAAGACTGATACTGCATACACACAAGGGGCCAAATTGAAGTGTCACAGGTAATTAATTCTGACATTTTCTAGCCTGTGTGCTTTAATGTAGTTTGCTATATTAAGATTTTTAAATGCTTACAAGTTTAAAAAGTCATCATGCAGAACCATACTGACCTCTCATCATGGGTCATCCACGGGGCTGTGATCTACAGATCCCCAGCAAAGTCTTCTATCTCTTAAGCTAATGGAGTAACTGATCACAACAGAAGCCTGTTAACTTGCCACTAGAGAGGGATGGAGATGCTTTGCCAGTGGGTTTCATAGCTATTTGCTGGACAGCAAAGGAATCCTGAGACTCTGGAGTAACCGGTTCTTTTCAGATTCTGTAGTGGAATGATCTAATGGCTAAATCTTTCTGCCCATCTACCCAGCCAGTTCTGCTCTCGTCCTCAACCACGAGCATATGCCTGATTTCCCCTCCCCTTACTCCCCCACACTCCTTGTTCTCACCTCCCTACATTGAAGTCAGGCAGCTTCCCCTGTCTTCCAGATTGCCTGGGAGCCAGCAGGGAGACCACTGAGGGGAAGAGACTGTCACTACTCAGTTCCTGCAGCTGTTGGAAACTTGAAGGAGCAATTGCAGAGAATTTGTGCTCAACTTCTGCAGTCCAGGTTAGAGAATGCTCAGTCACTCTGTATGGATGATACTTGTGCATGTAGATGCAAGATGATAGAGCATGTTCAGTGCTTATTCAGAGAATTTAGCTGCCAGACTTTAACAAGTCTAATGAGCATATATGAATTGAGATTTTTCAGAGGCTTATCATTTGACCAAATTTGGGTGGTTTTTCAATGGGAATAGAAAAAGGGATACCCCTACCACAGCAAGCATCTTGCGAAATTTCAAGCCCTGCTCCAAAGTATGGAGGTGAACAGCTTCTGAACAAAACTGCTAATCTTTTTAACATGAGAAAACAATATTTTTCCCTACCCTTGCTTTGGGAAATGGTTCAGCCATTTCAACACACTTTTCAAGATGCTCTTCCTGAAGCAGACACTTAGCATACAAAATTTGAGCCAAAGTTATAAGCAACTGAAAACAGGATCCTATAGCGGGAAATGTAACATAACTACAGGCAACATTACTACATAAAGCTTGACACCAAGAGTATCAACTGTCATTTAATCAGACGCTTTCTTTCATAACACCTATTTTATAATCACAAATACTAGTAGACTTCTGAAAGACACTTGCTTTCTGGAGGAGAATCTCCAAGTACATTATGGCAGATGACAGTAGCTTGAGCATTATCTGACTAGAATAGGAGCCTCTTACAAAAGACTTTTGATACACTTCAGTTGTACCACACAGAGAAGGTGCAAAAGGTGGCTAATACACCATTAGAAAACTTCATTATCTCAGCCCTGTGTAAAAAATTAATTTTTTTACAAAAAGTTCCTGTTTGTACTACTATTGGGAGCCCTGAGTAGGGGCAAGACAGTGGTGGCAAATATGATGGTAAAAATGCTAGAGGTCACAATAGCCTTTATGCCTAAAGAAAGGCCTCCACCAATTTTATGGGGTTTTTTTTGGTAAAATTCTATAGTGTAGACACAATCAGTACAGCAAAACATTAGACCAACTCAAAACCTTATCAGTTACTTGTATTATCTTATTCCTCAGCCATCAAGTAAGTCTTCCTCTTGCTACAGAACTGTGGCTCCCAGCACTAGTGCACTGTCTTCACTGCCACTTTACAACACTGAAACTTGCAGCACTCAGGGGGTGTTTTTTCACACCCCTGAGCGAGAAAGTTGTAGCACTGTAAAGAGGCAGTGTAGGCAAGGCCTTAGTCTCCAGTCCCATAACATTGGTACTGGGCAGAATCTTTCGGGCACTAGTGAAAAGGTTAAAATGAGGAATAGACGCTTGTGGTGGTTTCAGCCTTGAATCACTAAACTGGATTTATTGGAAACATGGTTTGATTTTCAGAGGTATGAACATCTGCAACTCCCATGGATTTCAGTGGAAACTGTGGGTACACCAGCATCTTTGAATATGTTGTACAAATTATTTAAGAGGAAAATGTCAACATGAAGGGGAAACAGGTCTGAGTTTCAGTTCCTCAGTAGTACTATTTTAATGTACCATATCAGACTACAGCTACTTTTTTTTTTTTTTTCCTTTTTGGTATTCTGGTATCTTGATGCCAGTTGTTGCAACTTTACCCAATAATTCAGCTGCTAGGTGAGTAGTGCTGTATACAGGGTGTGGTGGTGTTTCCTGATCATCATCAGATTATTCACTCTCTCATGAGGTTTAGATGCACATTTCATAAACTTATGCCATCTTGTAACTACATTAATCTATGGTGTCCTGGTGATCTCATGCGCAAGTGAATTCCACAGGTTTGACTATATGGCTATTTCTACATTTATGGCAAGATGTGGAGTAGAGGGTTATACATATAGCTGCAGCGAAGGCAAGCTGCATCCATGTTTGTCACTGTGTATAGCTATATGCTGCAGTATGCACCTCCAATAGTGGGAATGCAGTGGAGAAAAGTTCTGGCAGCCTTTCACTCTGCGTCCTTCCTACTGTTGGAGCCTTTCACTGCAGCAGGGATAGACTTTAGCAGTGGGACACTGCACTGCTAACAGAAGTGCAGATTTGGGAGCCACCGTTTGGGCATGTAGAGAGTATATACCCTGGGAGTTCAGACATAGGCAGTCTACTCACTATCTACACCGCTGTTTGTACCCATGCTAGCTGGCCCTACAGCGTCTGCTATACTCGCTGCTGTAAGTGAAACTTATGTTGTGTGAAGTATAACTACCTATTCCAAACTTCCTGTCCTTAAATTTCTCTTAATAGCCCTTTGTTCTTGGTTTGACTGTAGCAAATTTAAACTAACTCTGCCAGTCAGCCTTATTTATCATACAAGTTAAACATTATCTGCCACTGTCTCTATACCTTAATGTGCCTGAATCAATGGAATTTTTCAAAAACTTCTGTAGCCTTTGTTAACGATATATTTCATGGGAAATGTAACCACTAGCTGAATGTCACATTCACTTCTCTACTAGGAAGGTCAGTTACATATTTAGGAGAGGAGGTAGAAGAAGTGGAGGTATCTGAGCCTCTAGCTATTACCTTTGGAAAATCATGGGAGAGATTCCAGAAGACTGGAAAAAGGCACTATATTTGCCCATCTATGAAAAGAGAAATAAAGACTAGTTTAACTTCTGTGCCAGGGAAGATAATGGAGCAAGTAATTAAGGAAATCGTCTGCAAACACTTGGACGGTGGTAAGGTGATAGGGAATAGCCAGCATGGATTTGTAAAGAGCAAATCATGTCAAACCAGTCTGACAGCTTTCTTTGATAGGGTAACGACCCTTGTGGATAAGGGAGAAGCAGTGGATGTGGTATACCTAGAGTTTAGTATTAGTAAGGCATTTGATACGATCTTGCATGATATTCTTATCGATAAACGAGGCAAATACAACTTAGATGGGGCCACCATAAGGTGGGTGCGTAACTAGCTGGATAACCGTAATCAGAGTAGTTATTAATGGTTCCCAATCCTGCTGGAAAGGTATAACAAGTGGGGTTCCATAGGGATGTGTTTTGGGACCAGCTCTGTTCAATATCTTCTTCAACGACTTAGATATTGGCATAGAAAGTACACTTAAGTCTGCAGATAATACCAAACTGGGAGGGATTGCAACTGCTTTGGAGAACAGGATCATAATTCAAAATCATCTGGACAAATTGGAGAAATGGTCTGAGGTAAACCGGATGAGGTTCAATAAAGACAAATGCAAAGTGCTCCACTTAGGAAGGAACAATCAGTTTCACACATACAGAATGGGAAGAGACTGTCTAGGAAGGAGTAAGAAAGATGTGAGAAATTGGAGAGAGTCCAGAGAAGAGCAAACAAGAAGATTAAAGGTCTTGAGAACATGACCATAGAAGGAAGCTGAAAGCAACTGGTTTCGTTCTAGTTTCGGAAAAGCAGAAGACGAAGGGCGACCCATGATACAACGTCGTTTCAGGTATCTAAAAGGGTGTCATCAGGAAGAGGGAGAAACTTGTTCACCTTA
>NC_133769.1:74084947-74095002 GCF_003597395.2 Chelonoidis abingdonii | reverse complement strand
GCTTCTAAGACTAGAACAAGAAGCAACGGTCTTAAACTGCAGCAAGGGATGTTTAGGTTGGACTTAGGAAAAAGTTCCTAACTGTCAGGGTGGTTAAATGCTGGAATAAATTGCCTAGGGAGGTTGTGGAATCTCCATTTCTGGAGATATTTAAGAGTAGGTTAGATAACTGTCCATCAGGGATGGTCTAGACAGCATATGGTCCTGCCATGAGGGCAGGGGACTGGACTTAATGACCTCTGAAAGTCCCTTCCAGTCCTAGAATCTATGAATAAGTGGAGATGGAAATTTCTCTTCAGTGACATTTGTATTTTTTAGGCTATCTTAAGTGCTTGTTGGCATTCGTGAATGAGAGCTATTGAACTAGATTTGTAGAACATGTGACAAGAGGATGTGCAAGGTAATGCTTCAAACCCTTTTCTTGATACCCACTTCCCATGCTAGTGGTAGGTTGGTGTTGCAGGATATGACCACAAGCATCTCAAGGTAAGAAGCACTTTGTGTTTCCATCTTCTGAGTAGGCCTTTTTATCCAGTAAACAATGGGATTACATACCCCGGTGTTTCAGGGTAATCAAGTCTACTCCGTCTTCTACTTTGCCCACTGCTGCTGTGTAGTGGAAACTCATCCTACCCAGTAACAATTGCCATGGGTTCCCTTAATTGCTGTGGAGAAGTCAGTATAATGTTTTAGTGGTCAATATACATCCCTCTTAGCTCGAACCACTACTGAGCTGCCACAAATCTGTGTTAAGTAAAGTGCACTGTTTAAACTTTACTGGATGTTTCACCAATCATATTTAATGAGCGAACAATATGAAGACTACACTGACCAAAGGAGCCCAGCCATTGAGGGGAGCACAGTGCAGAAATCCACAAGAGGGCTACTTGGAATGTCAGAACTTTTTACAGTAGATTTCCATTAAAAATAGCGTTTTCAAGTAACTTGTTCAAACAATTATAGCTAGGCTTGAAACCTCTTTTTAATTTTTTTTCATTGATGTTTATGCTTCCAGCTTCACTAATGAAATTCTTTGGCAAGATGATGACCAGGAATACTAGGATCACTTGCAAATTAAGTAGCTCTTATAATGAATGTACTCGCCCTAAGTTCCCAACTTATAATGAGCAGAGGACTTAGCTGCTGTTTCCCTCCTTAACGTCATGGTGGTGCGGGGGGGGGGGGGGGGGAAGTGATCTAAAACACAACACACATATACATTGTTTGTAATTGTACGGGTGGTGTTATAAGGTAAAGTGAAATTTGATTGAGAGTTCCCATTGCATTTCCATAACCTTAACATGTTTGGGTTTTGTTTAAGTGTAACCTTAGCTCTGAATTTCCTGGGTTTGTAATGTTTCGTTTTGGTTAATTACAGCATCCCTGTAACATTTTACCCTTAAGTTACTGATTTCTACTCTGAACCTTAATTTCATCTTTATGTACACTTTTTTCTTGGAATCTGTTTTTAATTGTTAACAATGTCAAATATGAACACTCAACAGGAGACTCAGAATGCTGCCATGCAGTGTTTCTAGTAATTTGAAGATATGTAGTTATCAACCTTAAATAGCTTTTCTAATTTTGGTTCTTAATGCCAGAGTGCACTATTTAAATTGGGTTTATAGGTGCATCACCAGAGCAGTTGAAAACAGCTGGAATATAATGTGAATCTGGCTCTTAAATTTACAATTGATTTGTTTTAAGAGACTGTGTTTAAGAGGACTATGCAAAAAGAAAAACCGGAGGGTGGAGAACTCAATCCTGAAATCTCAATATCTTTTCACTTCAGGGACTTGGGTTGTGCTTCTGCCTCAGTTTCACTGCCATTGTTGCCTTGGTGCACAGTGGAGCTGAGACAGCGGGGTCATGTGGAATCTGTAAAACACTGATGTCCAAAGCCAGCACATGGCCATGGACTTTAAGGAGCTCAGCTGGTCACTGCTCTCTGATCTGCCTTAGAACTCTTGACACACATCCAGTGTAAGGGCTAACTCATTACAACAAATAGAATTGTTACATGCAGATTAACTGTAGAGGAGGGTGTTTGATTCTTTCCTCTGATCTCAGTGGACCTATTTTAATTACCTGTGATATTGATATAACTCTTCTTGTAAGTATATATAATGGAACAATTAGATACAAAAATATTAATTTGATTATACCTATGTTTGTAGACTGTGTTAAAATCAGTGAAATCTTATGCAGTATGGAAAATATAAAGCCTGTACTCCTTTTAAGATTCAGGAAAAAGACTGATGCTGATATTGTTTAATGAGACTCATCTTGTTTGGTTTTTTTACTCAAACTAATTAATTGAATTTCCTGAGAACTAACATCCTTCTGTACTCAAAGCATTAGAGCTATAAATTTCTGGATGATAATCCTATGTTTTTATAACGCAGGGTGAATCTATGCTTTAAGTGCAAAAAAGAATTCAGCCTCAACTATGGAACTGCAATTGGTGCTTCCATACTTCAGTTATGTAATCATATTTTTCTTTGCAAGACTTTCATATTTCTAGAATTGTGCTAATTTAGCATGAACTTGGACATTTTAACGTGATGATATAGTCAAATATATGTTAGACTTCAATACCATTTTTGTGTAAAAATGTTTTTCGGCCAGTATTCAGGTGCCAAAAACAAAACGTAGCAGTGTTTCAAGTGTAATTGAAAACTATCTCAATTGTTTCATTAAATTTGGTGTTGATCATATAGTCTTTCTAAAATATCTTGATTTTTAGATTCCTTTAAAATAAAACTGATCAGACTTGTGAATTTATGGATTGAATGTGTTTGCAGGCGAAATACCCTTCAGTGCGGAAAACTGTTGCTTCAGCAGTTGCACAAGTGGAGAAAGAGGCCACTAAGTCACCTTGCTTGCACATGGAGTCAGGTATGGGGCAACTGTGACTGCCTGTCTCCAAAGCAAATCAGCAGCATACCTCATGAACCTTTGAGTATTAACAAACACCCCAATGTCAGAGTTGGCTTTTCTAATTCAGTTCTGTAACCTATCCTACCTCTACCTCATCTGTCAGCTCTTGTTTCTTCTCCTCCATGACACTTCTGCCTATAAGCAAATGGCTCCTGTGAAGAATATCTTTCCAGGCCATTTGCACTCGTACCCCTCTATTTCCATCCATGTAAACCATTTTTTTGCATATCATTTTTCCATTTCCACACACAATGAAGTGTGTGCATGTATGTTTTCATAGATTTGTTGGTACTTGAGTGAATCGTAGGTAGCCTTGCAGCAGGTTACTTTTCATTGCTGAAGAGAAACTGAGGTCCTAGTCAGTGATAGAGTATAGTTAGTGCCTAGTTTTTTTTAAACAGAGAATTGCTGTTACACAATATGCATTACTAACCTCTAAATTGGCTTTAATTTCAAAATGAGCATATTTCAGTGGTCGTATTCATTAGATGCAAGTTAGTGGGAAGTCATGGAACAGATGTTGAAATATATGCAGTTCTAGTGAATCTCAACTCTACCATTTGGACAAAGTGTTGCCTTTTTACTGACTGCTTTAATATTAGAGTTTTAATGACTTGGTCAAAACTTTGTTCAAGTAATTTTCTTATTTGTAGCTAGCTAAATTAGGGTAAACTCAAGTTGACTGGATTCTTGTGTCTAGCCCAAAAGCGACCATATTGTTCCTGTCTTACTGGAACAGTCATGGCTTCCCATTTCATCATCTGAACAAAGTTTTTGTTTTGTTTTTAAACTAAGATATTTTAAGACCTTGCTGTAGGGCAGGGGTCAGCAACCTCTGGCACGTGGCTCACCAGGGTAAGCACCCTGTTGGGCCGGGCCAGTTTGTTTACCTGCTGCATCCACAGATTCGGCCGATCATGGCTCCCAATGGCCACGGTTTGCTGCTCCAGGCTACTGGGGGCGGCAGGAAGTCACAGCCAGCACATCTCTCAGCTTGTGCTGCTTCCCGCAGCCCCCATTGGCCTGGAGTGGCGAACCGTGGCCAGTGGGAGCTGTGATCAGCCGAACCTGCAGACGCGGCAGGTAAACAAACAGGCTCAGCCTGCCAGGGTGCTTACCCTGGTGAGCCACGTGCCAGAGGTTGTTGATCCCTGCTGTAGGGAATAGAATGGGGGTGGCCAAACCGCAAAATGCAAGCCACATGTGGGTCATTTTAGAGTTAAAAGTGCAGCTCATGGAGCCTACCGTGCCCCTCATTCTCTGCCTACCAAACTCTGGGGGGAGAAGAGCTATGGACTCCAGGCCCACGGGGCAACCCCAAGCTCCAGAAGGCAGCCGTGCAAAGCTAAAGCCCAGAACTCTGGCAGGTATGCCCCACTCCTGAAATTATGAAAATTGTGTGCGATTCAGAAGGTCAGCAAGTTTTGGCCACCTCCAGAATAGAATTTGCTCAGTATCAGAAACAATCCATTAGAATGTTCAACATATTCGAAGTAATAGGCTAAAGTGTACACACTATCAAAGTTGGTCTTCTAATTAGTGAATTAATGACAATTACTCACTGTTTCTCGATGGCTTTTTTAGGACATTAAGACTGTCTGTCTAGCATGAGCTACGGGTGTGACTCTTCTGTTCTCATGCATACTTGTGCAAACTGTAATCGAACTAGCATGATTAGTAGTATAGCTGGAATAGCATGGGTAGAAGCAGTGGAGGCATGGCTTCAGGTGGGTTTGTATTTGGCCTAAGTTGCTTTATTAAAAAAAGGTCTCTAATCCAAGAAATAAACATGTATTGCTGTTGAGTGAGAAGCTGGCAGTAGTGATATAGCACACATTTAAATGGTGTAACTTTGTGTTATGACGTTTTAACCCTAAAATGTTACCACCAAGTATCCTGTGTTGTACTTTGGCAGATATAGTAATGTTACATACCAATTTGTTAGTTTAAAATGCAGTGTAATGTTACTTGTGTATGTCTTAATACTTGCATTCTTCAAGAATCCCTAAAACTGTACTGGGTTTACTTCTGGGGGAGTTCTGTGCCAAAAAATTAAATTCTGCACACTATTTTAAAATTCTGCAAATTTTATTTGTCAAAATAGCACTATATAATCACACCAGTTTCAAATATTTTGATGATTGATTTCAAAATACTTGTCAGCAAGAATGTCCATAACTGTACGGAGACACACACAGTCCAACAGGAGTAGAGTTTTAAAGAACACCTCCACACACACCTAGTTCTTCTCTGCCCTTCCCCTTCTCCCCTGAACCTAGCCATGTGCCACTCCTCAGCCCAGACATTGACAGTGCCTCCCTCTTCCCCAGTGCCATCTGCAGGCCCAGACACTCCAAGACCCTACCCTTCTAAAGCCCAGGATCCAGAGGGAGAAACAGCGTGATGCTGGGTCCTGGGCTTGCAGTTTTCTGCACGCCACCACCTTCCTTCCTTCAGGGAATGCTGGGAACCCTCCAGTTCCTTCCCCCTCCTCCTGACCTTGTCTTCTATTTGCAGGCTGGGCTGTGGTGGGTCCAGCGGCCCAAAGTGGCAGCCAACATCTCTCCAGCCCTTTTCTGTGGGGTGCGGGTGGGGGAGAATTTTGCATGCACAACTTTAATTTCTGCAAAATTCTGCATTGTGCAGTGGTCCAGAATTCCCCTAGGAGTATGGTGTGGTTCTTATGTTATGCAGATTTGATGGAGGGAGCTTTGTCAGTTTTCAGGTCCTAATAAATCAATAATTAAAAATCATTCTGGTGTGTGAGGCATAGCTTTGGAAGCTGAGGCTTACCTTGAGTATCTTGAATGCACCTGTCACAATGGTATCTAGGTGTTTTCAAAACTGCTTCACCAATGTGATTAGATTCTTTCCTTTTGAAGACATGGGAGTTAATTGCCTTAAATAGCTTAGCAGCAAAACATTCTGAGCACCTAATAGCAACAATGGATTCTTCAAATTTGTCTGAAATTGGACATGTACTGGCACTGTAAATATTCTGTCATTTCCCCCAGAGGTCTAATATGAGGGATGATATTGAAGTTGAACCCATGAAAATGCAAAATCTGTGTCCAATATTTGAAGAAATTTCTTGTTCAAGACATCCTTAACTAGAGACCCATTTACCAGAAATGCACTGATTATCTACGCTACTATAAGTAAGCACTCTGTCACAAAAGGTTCTATTTATGTTGAGTTTTGTGCTGCAGCTGAGTCAGTTGGCTCATTGATTTAGTCATATAACATACCTACTGGTAATCTAGTTTGTATTTTTCATTTTGGAAAGCATCTTCAAAATATTGTATATTTCTGCAGCTTCTGGCATTGTATAAACATGATTAGTACTTCATTGGGAAAGTGTAGCAAACCGATATATGATGGGTTTACTTCAACCTGCATGAGAACAATTGTCAACCTTATACCAGAACTATGTATATCAGAACTGCTGTTTGTGGGGGACGTGGAAAATTACAGCAGGGTCATAGGAGCAACAAGAGTGAAATCAGTGGGGGAATGTGATCAACATCTTAGACGTCTGTACACAAATGCAAGGAGTATGAGGAATAAACAGAAAAAACTGGAAATATTAGTACATAAGCTAAATTTATGATGTAATTGGCATCATAGAGACTTGGAGAGGTACTGGAATATTGATAGGAATATACCTTGTTCAGGAAGGACAGGCAGCATAAAAAGGGAAGTGGTATTGCAATATACACTTGTTCTGAGGCTCAGAAGGAAGTGGGAGGCAGAACAGTTGAATCTCTGCCTCTATTTTCTAGGCTTTTATCTTTATACAATGTCCTGGTCGAGGTCTATTATAGACCACCAAATCAGGAAGAGTAAGTGGATGAGGTATTTCTAGAACAAGTAACAGAGATGGCCTGGTTGTGATGGGGGGACTTTAACTACCCAGGCATCTGTTGGAAAAGTAATGACAAAACAATATCCAGTAAGTTCTTGGCATGTGCTGTGGATAATATTTGTTCCAGAAAGTGGAGGAAGTAACCAGGCGGACATCAATTTTAGACTTGATTCTAATGGGGAATTGGTAGTGAATCTGAAAGTGGAAAGCAATTTGGGTGAAAGTGATCATGAATTAAGAGATTTCATGATTTTCAGGAAAGTAGAGTGAGCAGCAGAATAAAGACAATAAGGACTTCAAAAAAGCAGTCATTAACAAACTCAGAGTTGGTAGCTAATGTCTCATGCGAATAAAAAATTAAGGAAAAAAGTTTGAGAGTGTAGTTTCTCAAGGAGACAGTACTAAAGGCACAGCTGCAAACTATCCCGATATAAAGGAGAGACAAGAATAGTAAGCGGCCTTCATCAGGAGCTCTTCAATTACCTGAAAATCAGGGTGAATTTGATTTAAATCACTAGTCAGAAGACTCGATTTAATCAAGGATTTCTACATAAAAGTGGATTCTTGTTGGTTGTTATAATCTTAATACATATTCACAACTCAGAGATGTAGGTTTCATTTTTAGAAGGTACATGTATGTTTTTTAAGTGATTTATTTTGAAAACTTTTCAGATTAGCTTTACAGCTATATCAGAAAATGAATGATTGTTTGGTTACTTCATTTACCAAAGGTAATTGAAGCAGATATTTATGAAGTCCAATTCAACAGTTTAATTTATTAATATACAGAGGATTTTTTTGCCATGTTTTAGGAGGAGAACATCACCAGACAGACACTTACATAATGTTTTTGTTAATTTATTCTGGATTTTTTTTCTTCAACAGCAAACATAATATGTTAACAAAACAAGCATATGAATTTTTGAATTTAAACGTTCAAGTTCTTTAAAATCAGGTTTGTTTTTGTTAAATAATTTTAACTATTTTAGTTAAACGAAATATTTAAAAACAAATTAAATCAACTATGTCAGCTAGGTCAATATGAGAAACTTAAAATATTGGCTTCTGCAGCAACTCAGTCTTCACCTTCATTTTCCTGTTTTCTTCATAATCTGGAAAAGAAAAACAAGCATTCCTGCTTTTTTCAGGTCCCAAAAGATTTCTCAGTTTGGAACGAATTAGTCCAAAGGAAGAAAATATTCTTTTTACAACGACAGAAGAAGCTCCTGCTGTTTAAAAGTGAGATTCAACAGTCTCTGAATCAATGTGCTTAAGTGACTTCCACCAGGTCACTTTGTGTAAAATATCATCAGCAAACATATATTTCTTGAATGGTTCACCCTTAGCTCTGAAGTTTATTATAGTAGGCATTATGGAGGGATGATTGCTGGATATCCATGTCATAGCCAGCTCCTCTTCTTCAGCAGTTAAGGTTTGACTTTTTGGTACTGGGTATTGAGAATATCGGCAAGAAAATGAGTTAGAGATAATGGTTGTCCCATTCATTTTTTTTTTTTTAATGCTTGTAATTCTGTCATTGCATATTTCGCTCTTTAAAATCTCACTCAGTTCCTTCCAAATGTCAACAGCATCAGCAGTAAAACCTCTATTTCCCTGAATTTTATTCAAGGCTACAGAAATAGGCTTCAGGGTACTCGGCATGTGGTCAACGTTTCTCTAAGCCCAATGTGAAGAACTTTGGTTGTGACAGTGCCATCTATTTATTTTTTATTTTTTATGATTTTGTTCACAAACTGTCATCAGATTAGGACAGTTCTTGATATAGTGCTCAAAACAGTCCACTACTGAGTTCCATTGCATGTCGTGTGGGAGAGTTAGCTTGGTTCCTCCCACTTTTTCAGAGCAGCTGCTGCAAAGTCATTACAGAAGTATTGCAATTTCAACAACATTAGCCTTTATTTCTGGAACACTGAAGTCTTTGGCTAGGAGGTGCATCAAATGAGCACTGCAACTGTATGTTGTTAGCTTGAGACTCTCTCCTAAATTTCTTCTCATCTTGGATACATTTGCAGCATTATCTGTGACCAAGTGGCGTACTAGACATATGAATTTTTTTTCAGTTTATTATAGCTTTTACTGATACTTTTTGTATGTATTCTGCCATGTGTGCATTTCCTGATGTATCAGTTGTTTCTGTAAGGAAGACAGTCCCTTCTGTTGTCGAACAAGCATGTACAACAGGATCATCGTGGATATTGCTCCACCCATCAAGACTCAGGTTAACAATTTTACACTCTAGACCTTTTGCACACTGCTCAATTTCTCTTTCATGCACTTTATCCAGCAGTTTGCCTGCAACATCTGCTCCGTTGGGCGGACTATATCCTGGTCTTAGTGCCTGAAGCACGTTAATGAAGTGTGGGTTCTCAATCATATGGAAAAGAGTTTTTTACATAAACTGGGCAATTTTTCATCAATTACTTTTTTGTAATCCGCTGGTTCTTATCACAAATTTATCTGTGGTTTGTTTCTGGATTATGGAGATTTTTTTTCTTTTCTTTTTGCTACAGGTGATGTACTGTGGCTATGTAACATACATGATGTGACTGAAACACTATCATTGGCAGATTACTCTGAAACTGTAGAAAATGATGGTGATTTTCAGAATCCTGTATGTTGAGGATGGATTCTCCTAAACAAAATAAGTCAATGCAGTTGTTTGTTTATTATTACCATACTGCTTATTTAGTATTACTCATAGCATTTACTGACACACAGTACTACTTTAAAGATGCCTGTCTTAACCATAGGTAGAGGAACTTAATTAAAATTCCCAAAGTAGGTCTCTCTTATGGACTGCTGCCATTATAGCTTTTTCCCTTCTAGTGAGAGAATGGTATGGTAGATCTCAAATCAATGAAGGCTACACTCGGAAAGACCATAAGACTTCTAGAATAAGCTGCTCAAACATATTTTTACTTTTGTTTCTACTGTCTGTCCCTCCCTTCTCACATTGATCTCCAGATTTCTTCTCCTTGTCCAGATCTATTCCGCCCCCAACAATCTTCACTGAACTTTTTGCAACTTTGCGCTTTTAGAGAGAGAGAAGGGATTGACTCTCAGTATACAAATTTGCAGAGGGACAATAGTTAGGTCTGTTAGACTCATAGACTCATAGGTCAGAAGGGACCAATATGATCATCTAGTCTGACCTCCTGCACAAGGCAGGCCACAGAACCCTACCCATCCACTTTTATAACAACCCCTAACCCATGACTGAGTTATTGAA
>NC_133769.1:73965833-74081349 GCF_003597395.2 Chelonoidis abingdonii | reverse complement strand
ATTACCGTAAATAATCTATACAGAAGCCCCTGGAACTCCATAAGATCGGGGCCCTAATCCATGAACTATTGAAACTCATTTACAAATCTTTTTTCTTAACCATTACATGAATATATTGTCTCCATACTACAGAATTTATAATCCCTGTTCCATGAGGAGATATCCAGGGCTTTGGAGCTGTGTTGCAGCTCTGCTCCAGCTCCAGGCAAAAACCTGCAGCTCCACTGTTCCGGAGCTGCTCTGTGCTCCAGCTCTGGGCTCTGCTCCAAAGCCCTGGAGATATCTTTGAGCTATAATGTATCTTAATTAAAATGATCTTTAGATTCTCTCCCCCCCCACCCTCAAATTGCATTTTATCAAAAAATCCGATTTAAATGAAAAACTGATTTATTTTTTTAAAAATCATTGATTTTTATCCACCCTGCTGAAAATTAAAAAGGAATTGTATAGAGAGTGAAAACATGGTCTAATCACTAATGCTACATTAACTATGTTGGTGAGGATGGTATAGGCCAGCTATACCGTGCAGCCAATTAGCCAGATCTTAGACCTTATCCGGTATCTATCATCCGGGGGTTAGAAGGGAAAGATAATGTACCTTTCTATCCAGTGATGCGAATAAATAAAGAAGAGAGAAGAATAAAGTAAACAGATGACCACTTTTATTTAAAACAGAAACAGTGAGATGTGGTTTGACTATTTGGATTTGAAATCCAGACAGACACCTTGGCAATAAACAAGTAAACCTAAAACAAAAATATCCCAGATACTGCACCATTTCTAGATGTTAATAGGCAGTAGATAGTGTGACACTGTTGTCGCAGTCGACTGATGGACCCTGAGTCTCAGCTGCTTCTTAGGGGGAGATCAATAGGCTCTGCTGATGCAGAAGAGAGGCCTGGCTCTGCGATCACCCGAGGGTGAGCAATCAACAGGACCTCTGAACTTTTCTCTGAAAATGATGTGAAGTTCAGAGATGGGTAAGCATACTCGCAGTTCTTAATGCTGGTCTTCTGGTCCACGTAGCTGTGCAAATACAATGGTACTGTGGCTGCCTCCAGGATGGACAGCAACTAGGCAGCGGGTGCTCAGAGTTTATATAGGCGCAAGCACAGCAAAGTTCTGAGGTAAAACTGGCAGCTCCCCTGCTGGAACCTGTTTCAATCAGTTCTATGCTGACAGTTGGCTGCGTTTCCCACCAGAGTTTCAAAAGGGCACAAAAACTTCAAAAAGAAGCTAAACAAAGATAGTCAAGCTGTTTGGCAGGCAAGGTTCTTTGAATTTTAGACTCCATATCTGATACATGGTTAAATACCTTAACCAGATGTAAAGGCATACAGTATAACTCATTCTAAAGCACAAGACAATTTATAATCTCTCTTTCATATAAAAAACATTCTTACAAGGTGTACAAAAGAATAACACAAGCATGTAGGGACAAAATTAGAAAGGCCAAGGTACAAGGTAGGTTACACCTAGCAAGGGACATAAAAGGCAATAAGAAGAGATTCTTTACATTAGGAGAAAGAGAGAGCATGTTTGGTATTTTTGTTTTTTGGGTAAAGTAAGGCATTTGATGGTCCCCATGACATTTTCAAAAGCAAGCTAGGGAAATCTGGTCTTGATGAAATTACTGTAAGGTGGGTGCACAGCTGGTTGAAAGACCAGACTCTGAGAGTAGTTAGTAATGGTTTACCGTCAAACTAGGAGGTTATATCTGCAGGGATCCTGGAGGATCTGGTGGAATTTAATAAAAATATTGATGACTTGAAGTGGAGAGTATGCATATAAAATTTGCCGATCACACCAAGCTAGGAAGGGTTGCAGCAAGCAAGCACTTTGGAGGAGAGGATTAGAATTCAAAATGAGCATGACAAATTGCTGGATTGGTCTGAATTTAGCAAGATGAAATTCAGTAAAGACAAGTGCAAAGTACTCGCTTAAATGAAAAATCAAATGCACGCTATAAAATGCGGAATAGCTGACTAGGTGGTAGTACAGCTGAAAAGGACCAAGGGTCAGAGTGAATCACAAATTGAATGTGATACAGCTGCAAAAAAGACTCTCATTCTAAGGTGTATTAACAAGAGTGTCATATGTAAGACATGGGGGGGTAATGGTCCTGTTCTCGGCACTGGTGAGACCTTAACTGGAGTACTGTGTCCAGTTATGGGTGCCACATTTTGGGAAAGAGATGGAGATACTAGAGAGAGTCCAGATGAGAGCAACATAAATTATGGAAAGTTTAGACAACCTGACACATGGAAGAGAGGCTGCTTTTTATTTAAAAAAAAAAACAAAACAAAAACATGGCTAGTCTTGAGAAAACAAGATTGAAGGGAGACCTAATCGTAGTCTTCAAATATGTAGAGTTGTTACAGAGAGGATGGTGATCAGTTGTTCTCCATGTCCACTAAAAGTATGTCAAGAAGCGATGGGTTTAATCTGCAACAAGGGAGATCTAGGTTAATATTAGGTAAAACTGTCTAAAAAGGTAATTAAAGACTGAGAGAGACTTCCAAGGGAGGCAGTGAAATCCCCATCACTGGAAGTTAAGAACAGGTTGGACAAACACCTGTCAAGGGTGATCTAGGCTTAGTTGGTCCTGTAATAGCGCAGGTAGCTGGAGTTGGTAACTTGGAAGTCCTTGCCAGCCCTATATTTCTGTGATTCTGTGCAGTGTGCACTCCTAACAAATGGGTACTTCTGTGACCTCAGCATAGTAACTATTTTGTAAACTACTGATAAGCTTTGAAAACTATGATAGTATGTCTTATGCAGTTCTTAAACTTCATTTTTAATGTACATATTTGGTGTACGTAATTTCTGTATATAAAATCTAACACTTTTTTTTTTTCCTAAGGCTTTCTGAGGTCTGAGAACATGGCAGACATTGACAAGTAAGTATACTCTTTTGGACATTTACTTGACTAAAAATGTGCGTGAATTGATTGATCCTATATTTTAAACTGCTGTGATTTTCTAAAACTTTTTTTCTCTCTAAGGTGTATATATTAGGTTGGTGTAAAATGAGCAAATATGTAAATGGATTCATGTTTTGTTTTATTACATGCTCATTTGGGACTGTAACTGCAGTAGCTTTTTGCTTAATAGCTAACAATAGTAAACTAACAATGTTCTAGTTAACTACAAAATATAATTCAACTAATGTACTAAATTACTAAAACTAGCAGCCTTGCCTGTTCCACTGTCATGTTAAACATTACTTTTCTTTCTCCTATCTTTTTGTCAGTAGTGCTAAGCCATAATGTAGGACTCTTTGTCAGTCTGCTTCCTCCAAACATATTGTCTGTTACTAAACATACTTCAAAAGTGATATTGTAGTTTTAAAGTGTTGCAAAATCTTACTTTAAACGGGATACGGGTGAAACTTATGTCTTGTGTTTAAAACAGTTTCTGTGATTTAATAGTGCTGTAGAGTTAGCCTTGTTTTGCAGAGGGAGAAATGTTGGGGCCAGAGGTAGAGTTTAAATGATTTAACCGAGTTCACAGAGGGCATTTCTCCCCAGGATAGGATTGAGACTCTGATTCTCAATTCCTAGTCTTGTATGTAAACCACTAACTTATTTGCTTATTAGGATAGTAAGAGTGAAATTGTTGGTGTGGAAAGTTTCCAATTTGAATTTTACTATTTTGGTCAAATTTGCTGGTGGAAAGAAGTTGTAAATGTGTGTTTTTTGTTTTTTGGTTTTTTTTTTGTTCTTTTTAAAAAAAAAAACAGTACCCAACAGCAAAACAGAATACATCAGCTTAGTTGTTACACTGGGAACTAATACAATATCTGTAACTTCAGCTTTTTCAGGACAAGTTGTATTAGTAAACAAGTCCTTTAGTTTAAAAGAAAAAAACAAAACAAACTTCAACTCTTGAATTGAATGTTTCTACTAGCAAAGAACAGGCTGAACTTGATCAACAGGATATGGAAGATGTTGAAGAAGTGGAAGAAGAAGAAACTGGCGAGGATGCCAACAGTAAAGGTAACACTATAATGTACTTAAATCAAAAGAAATTCTAAAGGGATTTCCTCCCTCAATTTAAACTGAATGCAAATGATAAAACATGATTTTTTTTTAATGCTTTTTAAATTCTGAAACCAGAAAGGTATTACTCAAAGGGATTTTAAGTGATCATTCACTTCATGCTTGTCCACTCTCATTCTTTTTTTAATCACGAACAGCAGCAGTTCACAAAACATTACCCATGTGAACCAGAGTCATTGACCAGTCAGTTTTTCTGTCAGTACTCTCAAATGAACTTTACTGCTCGCTTGTCTTAATTTCACAGACAAACATTCAACTTCAAAACGATTCAGTCATGATTAGTAGAAATCCACATATACCTAAAATTGGTCCAAACTCCCCCCCCCCCCCACACACACACTTATATCTCCTTAGTAGTATATTTTCCATGACACACAATCCAGGTGGAAAAAGTTGATCCTGCTCGTGTAATGTAGTTCGGTTTGCAGGGTGAAAATGGAATTTGAAAAGAGCAAAGAGGTAAAAATATAAACAAATGCCAAGAAATACTTTTAGTGTATTAGCAGTATGAAGGCTGCAGTAGAATTGCTGAATTGGTTAAGATAACAGATTAAAGTAACTGGTTGATAAATAGCAACAAGTTCCGATAATCTGATGGTATAACACCTAAAGAGTTCCCAAAGAACTTGAGTGAAATGGTTGTATGCTTTTGTTAGTAATTAAACTAAGTTAAAATCAGCATTTATAGCTGAAGACTGGGGTAGCATATGTTACCTACTTGTAAAAAGGCACTAAGGGAAGTTCAGTACTAGGCAAACTTGGCTGAAATAAATAAAAATAGTTCTAAAATACCCATATCACAGGGACTGACCAGCAGAATTTAATAGAATAAAATTATGCGTTTCTAATCCTTTTGGCCTTTAGCATGTAAACAAAGTAGTGAGTGTAAAAAAGACTCCTTTGACATAATTTATTTGGAATTTCAAGAGCCTATTTAAAGTTCTTCACTGAATACTATTAAGGAAACCTGGTAGTCTTGGATGAGAGTTGGAAGTTTTTTCTCAGGGATTAAAAACTTTTAAGAGTAGGAATAAATGGTCACTTTTTTGACATGGTAAAAGATTGACAGTTGAGTGCCCTAAAATGCTGTACTAGAACTAGTGCTTAATATATTAATGTGATAAAATTTCAGATGTTTCAGTTGCATATGTTTTAAGTGTAGAGAAAATGGAAGAACTAGAAAGAGCTAAGAGAGCTGTCTGAACAGTTCAATGACAACTTATTTGCCATTGAAAAATGCAGGGTAATCCGCTTTGGAGAAGTAACTTGAACTACTTCATGTTTCTGGCATCTAAATTGCAATCACTCAAAGACACTGGACTGCTGTTGTACACAGCTCTCTGAAAACCTCTGTTCAGTGTGTAAATGCGATCAAAACAGCGAACAATTTTAGAATTAAGTATTGGACAGAAAATAATATGCAGTTTTATGCAAAGACGATACGACCTCCATCTGAAGTAGTGTTCACTTCTGGGAAAGATAAAAAAGGTCAAGACTTTGTTTAATTTAGCACACAAAAATAGGAGAGGTTTAGATGTATGTGTATGTATATGTATACACACACATCTTAACCTCTGAAGATCCAAGAACAAAGGTGTTCAGTGAAAGGTAACTTTTTTAAAAAAGCTGATAAAAGGGAAGCTCTTATGCATTTTGGAATAATAAACATGTGGAATTCATTGCCACAGGATATTGAGGCCAAGAGCTTGGTACAAGTTAAAAGATGAATATTAATATGGATAATGAGAACAGTTACAATTACATTAGAGAAGACACATTTTATAGGATATAAACTTCCCTGATTCAAGGTATGACGGAGGTTAGGAAGCAGCTTCTCCACTGGCAAAGTTACTTTAATTTTTTTAAATGATGGGATTTCTTGCACCTACCTCTGAAGAATCTGGTACTGACCAGTCATAGATGATTATACATAAATATATGGGATTAGAGGGATCGCTGGTCTGATCTGGTATGGCAGTTTGTTCCTGCGCATTAAATGTTTCTGCTTAATAAGTCACTTATGCCTTAATTTCACTAGTATTTTTTGGTGAAATCTTGTATAAGTTAGAGACTTGTAGGGCAGTTACTCAATCCAATTCGAGTTTTGACAGTTGTACAGAAATTCTTGGTTTTGGAAGAATATTGACTTATTGCACAGTCCCTATCTGGGCCCAAAGTAAAAAGTACAGATCTCAGTATCTTGCAATTCTTTATACCTATCTCATAGAACTGGAAGGGACCCTGAAAGGTCATCGAGTCCAGCTCCTTCACTAGCAGGACCAAGTACTGATTTTGCTCCAGTTCCCTAAGTGGCCCCCTCAAGGATTGAACTCACAACCCTGGGTTTAGCAGGCCAGTGCTCACCACTCAGCTATCCCTCCCCCAATAATATATGGAGATATACCTATCAATATGGAGTTATACCTACCCGTCTTTGCATCATTTCATTTGAAATGTTTAAAAAAAAAGCACTTTTGTTCAAGACATAATTTTTGGTGACCTGTTGTAAACCTTTGTTTTCAGCAAGAACTTCTATTCTAATGACTGGGTCAACTTTTCATAAAATAAGAATCTCAGAGCTTTATCTGTCTTTTTATTTATTTATTTATTTTTTTAGAATGGTCAAGTTTTAGATTTTCCAAATACTCAGCTGTCTTTCAGAATGATCAGAATAAGATGGATCTTCACTAACATTTTTAATAGGTTATTTAAGGCGCAATGTCAGTGGGAAAATAGAAGTGTGAAATGCTCCTATTCGTGTTGCATTTCCTTTTGAAAAGGTTCAGATATCAAGGATTGTCAACCTGGCATCTTTCCCTAGTACTAAAATAAGTTTATTTCCAGGTTGTCTACAAGATTAGCATAATGCATTTGCAAAACCTCTCCTGTTCTTGGTTTTACTTAGCTCGGCAGCTGACTGTGCAGATGATGCAAAATCCTCAGATTCTTGCAGCCCTTCAGGAAAGACTTGATGGTCTGGTAGGAACATCTACAGGATATATAGAAAGGTACAGCTTGTTCTCATTCAGTAGTTAAGTATCTGTTTTTATAATCTTGTTCTCTTTGGAAGTGTTCACACCACTCGGTCTCTTCGCTTTCAGACAAATAGTATTAATACATCCTCAGCTACCTGCTGGGACCAAATATATCTGAGAACCTAACCTTTCAAAGAGAGCAGGAACTGAGTTCTTCTTTTTTATTTTTTTTAAATTTGAGGAAGGGAAGATGAAGCTTGGTAAAGAGCTTAAAGTAGGGCTCACATGTTAAAGTGACTTGCAGAGGTACATTTAAGTTTTACTTAAGTTGAAGTTTAACTGTTTGAGGTTGCTTTCATAGTCTGTAATATTTATTACTGAAAGAATTAGAGCTATTTTTTTTTTTTTAAGGCGTGGATCCGTTTCTGTAATATGGGTGCTGAGTTATTTGTTTCCTGATATCCTTGTTACAGTATGGTCATAAAAACTTGTAGAATGATTAAATAGCATAAAACTTCAGTAATGCAGCATTAAGATTGCCCAGTTGATAGCTCATGCACTTGCAGAATGCAGAGTTCAGCAAAATTCAAATGTCAGAAAGCCAGAAAATGGAGTTAAGGTAAATGCTTGCACATCCTTAACTCTGTCACCTGGAACTGGCAGTAGCCCCTGGGAATTATCTGCATGGACTAAGCTGCATTCACTGAGTGTAGCTGTATTGAATGGTGAAGGAATAAGTTGGAGCAGCTTAGGAGAGCTGTAGTTGTGATAAGAAGAGAACTGGGTCTGTGTCTCTTCTCCTCCCCTTCCCTTCCCCCCCAACATATGTAAGCAAAAGAGAGATACACATGTACCTTGAGGTTCTACTCTGCATCACTTTAATACAGAATTTGGTAGGTTGTGTGAGTAGCAGGGCTCTAGGGTTTTCTTTCCATGGGTGCTCTCATGAGATGGGATATGAGAGAAGCTGGTGGATATAATGATGGGTCTGAGGAAGTACAGGTTTGGGTGGTATATGCAAGTGTCAGTTGGTTGTGGAAGGGTATGAAGTGCTTGTTTAAAGCGTGGCATTCTGTCTGTGGAGTAGTCTGTGTTTGTGTTCGAGTGTCGGGCAAGGGCAAGTAGCACCTATTCATTACCTGCACTCTGCCTTGTCACTGTGTGTGTTATGGGCATTATGGGGCACTGCTACAGTCATGTCAGTAGGTGTTCCCTTCCCTCCCACCCACCTACCCCCAACCCATTGTGGGAGTGTTTCTGATATGGGCAGGGTTAAAGTTGCATTGTTGTTTACCTTAACTTTGTTTGTTGTTTTTCAGTAGAGTTTCTCTGAACTTCTTCTAGAAGGGCATGAGCTATCACCAGGCAACCTGAACTCTGGGTTAATTATGGGGTTTTTGCTATTCAATATCCAATTTTTTATTTTTTAATTTTTTTAAACAAAGAAATATTTCAAAAGGCCTAGCTTTATATAGTGCTTTTCCTCAGTATCTCCATTTTTACAGATAGGAAACAAAGGCACAGAGGTGAAATGACTTGCCCCCAGTCACCGAGTAGGCCAGTGACAAAGCTAGAAGTAGTCCTAGTCAGTATTTTCACTAGGCCAAATGGTTATGATGTGGTTTGCTCAGTGTTTGTCCACCCTCCAGTATATCTTGTGGGATAATAGTAGTGCACTGAAATGTTTGCAATATGTAGTTGCGAACAGGGCCAGTGTGGGAAATCTCATCCATGGTCTGTGTCCCAAAACCTTAACAGTCTTATTACTTGGTTGTTATAGTAACGTAGGGCAAGTCTACAGTTATTATGCTGCAGCAGCATACAGTTGATGTAGCTTTAATTAAGATGCTCCAAATACTCCTGAGGGCAATCTGCGCTAAAATATTAACTTCTGCACACAGTATTTTAAAATTCTGCAAGTTTTTTATTTGTCAATAAATAAATGCAGTGGCTTCAGCACAGCAGTGAGGAGCACAGGCCACTGGCTGCATGAAGGTGGGAGATCATCCTGCAGCCCTCCCACCCCTTGGACATTTAATTCAATGGTGCAGCTGCACCTGATCCTGACACAGCACAAGATCTGGGCCTGCCTCAGAAATACCCTGGGACCCCACCCATCTGCACCAGGTGTGGGGCAGGCAGGATCCAAGTGTGGAGGGGTGCTGTGTGGTGGGGGGGCGGGGGGGGAGAAGGGAATCCAGGTGTTATCTGAGAGGATTCTGTGTGGGACAGTCTGGATGCAGGCAGCTCAGTTGGGCTGTCTAGGTGTGGGGGGATCTGGATACACAGAGGCTTGTTGGAGTTCCAGGTGCAGAGGCAGTGAGAATCTGTAGGGGCTTCCAGGTGACTGTGTTTAGGGCTCAGCAGAAGGGTCTGGGTGTGGGGGGGCTCAAGAGGGGGGTCTGGGTGGTGGGGGAAGGTCTGGATACAGCTAGTTGGGGGTCAGTGGTATGGGGGTCTGGATGTGAGGGCTTAGTGCTGGGGGGGGCCATTAAGATGGGGTTTGAATAAAGGGAGCTCAGTGCGAGGACTCTGCATGCAGGGGTGGGGATCCAGAGACAGGAGTTGAAGTTCAGTGGGGTGGGGTTTGGGTATGGAGGGCTGCGTGAGGCTTAGCAGGGGTGTCTGGGTATGGGACATTTAGATACACAGAGGCTGGGTGGATGGGGGAGCAGCTCCCCATACAGTGACCCCTCCCCCTACAGCTGAGGACTGAATGGGGTAGGAAGAAGGGGAGGATGCTGAGCTTCCTGCAGCTAGGGGGAGGTCTGACATAGCCCCAGCCACTCCTTGCAGGGGAAGAGTAAGTCCTGTCCTCTCCTGCCTCCAGCCCTGATGAGACTAGCAGCTGATCTTGTCTCAGGGATAGAGCCACTGGCTGCGATGTCCCCAGCTCTGTGGTGATTTACCTCTCTGCCGGCTGCTTTAGGTGCCTGAAATGATGTAACTGCGCTAGGGAGTGGTGCGTGACTGCTTTTGCAGCTTCCCTTTGCTTCCCTGCAGAAAAATGACTGAGAGGGAAGTAATCTGTGAAGGACATGAATTATGCGCACATGCAGTGTGATGTAGAATTTGCCCAGAAGTATAAACTGACGAGAGTGCATGCTCTCCTGTCTGTGTAGTTAGCTACCACCTCTCGGGGAGGTGGTTTTTATCGGTGGGAGAAGTTCTTCCCATAACGTAGAGCTGTCTACGCGGGGGCTTTTGATAGTATAATTACGTTGCTGTGGGGTTTGAATTTTTCTCATCCCTGAGCGGCATAGTTACGCTAATATAGGTCTGTTGTGTAGACCAGAGTGTTGAGCGAAGACTGGTATGTCTGTATTCTCCAGCTCCCCCTCTCCTTCCCATCCCAAACCCTGACTGACAGATATTAGCAGTATGCCTCCCAAACCTTTCCAAATGTCTGCCTGAGGTGAGACACAAGCTGCCACTGGTTGGTGGGTCTTGTTTAAAGGACTGTTTATCCCCTTGTGCTTTCCAGCTGGTATGAAACTTAAGGCTAAAAATCCTGTTAACTCCTATGTCCATGTATGCTCCTTATAATCTATCAGGAATGAGAATAAGCAGGTGAGGCTTGCAACAAGCCTAATGGGAGAAGCAAAGTCTTTTTCAAATAATGTTTTAATTTGATTTCCTCCAAAGGGCTGATGCATTCCGTGGACCACCCCAAATGACTATTTTTTGTAAACAGGCTACAAATTAGCCTTTTGTTTAAGAGCTTCCCGGAAATGGGAATACTTTGTCCACGGGGAACTTCAAAAATCCCCTCTATTCAAAACAGGGAAAAACAAATTTGAAAGTTTCTGTAAAGAACAAGAATTTCAAAATTCTGTTGTGAAAAATTGGGAACATTGTTTCAACCTTTTCAGAATGTTTTGAGGCTATAGGCAACTCAGGCTGCCTCAGAGATGGGGCTCCCAGAAGCCCAATATAGAAGTCCAGGCTGCTGAGGAGCTGAGTAGGCAAGCAAGCTGGCAGGAAACCAAGCAAGCTTCCATTGCAAGTTCTGTTGAAATTCAGCTGAAATCAATACATTCCTGTGGAATGTTTAGGTTTTGACAAATTGGCATTTTCAGATGGAAAAGCATTCTATTTGGCCAAGTCTAGTCCAAGTTGCTCCTCTGTCCATGTTTATACTAATTCCAATGAAGCTTGGCTCCACAAGCTGATTTAAAGTCTTTCTGTAGGTCAGACAAACCTGAGGAGATTTGCCCTGCTTCTCCTCTGACCATACATTCATAACATACTCTTGCATTCAGAGGACCAAGTGCTAACTGGGTGTCATCTTGTATCTGTTTGTTCCTTCAGCTTTGATTCTTTTGGACCTGTTGCCTCTCTTTGGAGCTATTGCATAATTCTTTTATAAAACTGCTTATAGGTGACACTTCCTGTGTGAAAGGACAAGGCATGTAAAGATAATAGATATATAAATCTCAGCTGAAGTTTGCAATTAATTGGCACTAACAGTTCTGCATTTTACTTTTATATTCAATATGATTTATACTAAGGAACCCAGATGCTCCTGTAAAAGGGGTTAACCTGCGTTAAATTAGTCTGGCTTGAATTTGCATTAGGTGTCCAATATTAGCCTGACAGCCTCTGATGCAGAGAAACAGATGTATGTATCTGTTTCTTGATGCTTATATGTACAGTTGCTAGGACCTGTCCAGTGTCCTTAGACTCTTGCAAAATGTTACTCTGGTCAGTGACATCAAATGAGTGCTTATCATATGCTGTCTCAAAAGAAGTGTTTCTAACATTTTTCTATTAACATCTTAACACAACTAACCTTTTGGTTTTTTTACTGTACCATTTCTTCAAATTGAAATTGCAGTGGAGTATTAATGATAAATTTGACCTTAAATTTTTCAACATCTCTTTTAGAGCATATGAAAGGAATATAACTGAATATAAATGTCATATTGGGTGGCTAAGAACTTTTTTCTGAACCTTCATGAGTAAGTTTTGTTTGGTATTGCATATTGCAGACCTCTGCTTCAGCAAAAGCTTGCTGCCGAATTATTGGTGACACATGGGAAACTCACTTGTTTGATGTTAATAGATATTAGTAGTCAGGGTGGTACATTCTTGTCAAACCTGAGAATGATGGTGAGAAAATGTGGCAATTTTGCATTTTAAAACTAAGCTAGTGTTGCAATAGTCTCGGAAACTGTAAGTAATACAATCTGAGTAGAGCAGTGCTAGATACTTAAGTTGTCAAACTACTTAATTTAGTCACATCCAGTGCTTAAGAGAGCCTTCAGTTGTCTCTCCCTTCTTAAAGCTGAAGGTGAGAAGAAGAATAAAAGCTGTCTGATTATTGTCTGTTCTGATCAATATGACCCACTTCTTTAATAAAGTAGGCAAATGCTAATGCACTCAATCTTTTCTAGTTCCTAAAATAACTTTAGCTACACACTCCTTTTGGGTAGGCAGTCTTCCAAATTTTCTCTTCGTGAAAGTGCATAAAATATTTTTAAAATATCCAATCATGAAATCACTATTTTGTCACTGATAGGATGACAATGGAAGGGTTTTAACTTTTTGCTTTGTCCTGTAATTAATACTCTCTTTTCCCCAGGGTTCTCAACCTTTCTCACTGAGGCCCTGCTCAACATGCTATAAAATGCCAGGGCCCAGCAGGGGTTGTGTGGCGGGGGAAGCTCCAGACCAGGGAAGTCCTTAGGCATAGATGTAGTTTTACTTCTATTTGGAGGGACAAGAGCTGTCAGGGCTCGAGTCTGGACCCTGCTGTGCGGAGCTCAACCCCTGACTCACTCGGGAGGCCACCCAGCCTCTCTGGGCTGTTGGGGGGTGCAACCAAAAATATAACTCAAAGGGGGAACTCAGATCAAAAAGTGTTTGAAAACTGCTCAGGGTGCAGGGATGGGGTAGCAGGATCTGTGTGCAGGCACGGGGGTAGCTCAGGGTGCTACCCAGTTTGGATAGCCATACACTGAATAAATGGCAAAATATAATTTTGTGCTCTTAGACATATAAATATTACTGTGTATAATTCTTACAAATTGAGCACCATCCTTGAGAATATACCCCATCGTTCTCCGATTCAAGTAATGTACATTTTTTTCATAAAGTTTGCATAAAATACTTGAGTTCAGATCCTCGGTTGTGGCATGGGCACTTTGTGCTCCACTGCCATTGGGACATAGGCATGAAGCTAGTGTAAGTGGCCCCAGGAAGATTACTGCAGCATAATAGGATCCTGTGGTATATAGGCTCTGATACCCTGTATTCTTATGTCAGTTTAGAGGGGCAAAGCTGGGACTACCATACATTCTGCTGATCAGCCCCTGGGCAGCCAACTGCGGCTAGCCAGTGTAATTTAGAGAGCTTGTTGTAGCCTAATGCTGGGTGACTGGGCCAGTGTACCTCCAGTCCAGGACGGAGAAACTTGGAGGCCAGCTTTGCAACCCATCTCACTCACAAACTGGACTTTATCCACCTCAGCTATAGCCAGGCCTTAATGTTTTAATGTTACATCGTCATTGGAGCCCAGATGTAAGGAGAGCACCCAGTTGATTACACATAAAGCGAAGAGCTCAAGGGGTTGCAACCACTTAGTGTATCTTATAATCAGTGTCACTTCAACACTTTTTTCCAACATGTTTACTTAATACATTGGTCTGTCTAGGGAAAGTCTTTTTAATTCATGGGAATATTATATAATCTGAAATGTTGCACCAGCCTCTTGGCTCTCAACTGCCTAATATATAGATGTAAATCCTGACATTACTTGATTTTCTCTAATGAAATAGAAAAAAAGTTGCTTGTCATCTTTGCAGGGATTAAAAAACACTATCCTGACAATCATTTACTTTAAATTACTATAAATTCAGTTAATGCTCTACTATTTAGAGAGCAGCCTAACATTATTGCTTAGGATCTTTAAGCAAACCTTATGTAATAAAAACTTTTTTCATTTGTCTCGGTTCTTTGGAATGCTTTGCCCCTAGCCTTAATGAAACCTCAGATTAGTTACGCGTTTGCATTAACGCCGAATCAGCATGAAATAGTGAGTTATGTTCTCAGTTGTTCTTCTGTCAAAAGCTTAAGTATGAAAAGTGTTGTAACATAGCATAACACAAAACCAGTCTGTACTACATAAGGTGGCTATGGGGTGGGCAGGGAGTGATTGAGAAGGGGGTCAGTGTGTTTTATGGAACACTTCTGTTAATAGTAATCATAATACTATATAACTGAAACTTTCAGCTTGCCTAAGGTAGTTAAGAGACGGGTGAATGCGCTCAAGAACCTTCAAGTTAAGTGTGCACAGATAGAAGCAAAGTTCTACGAGGAAGTTCATGAGCTGGAAAGAAAGTATGCTGCTCTCTATCAACCTTTGTTTGATAAGGTAACAACTGTGTGCTAATTTGACTTTATTTTTAAGATCTAGTTAAGTAAAATCCCAACAGAGAGGATTATAATGGGAATAAATATCAGTGGTGCATATCTGTAGCTTTATGGTGTTAGTCCCATGTGGGGCCAGATGTGAACCCCTTAGTCCCATGAGTGAATTGAGTCCAATAGGACCACCCATGAGAGTAACCAGTGTGATTAAGGGTCTCAAGACCTGGGTGGCTATTTTGGAGGGGCATAGGAGTAAAGTGTAATGTTACTGTTGAGTGGCAGATGAGATCAAGAAACAAATGGAATTCATTCCCCAAAGGGAGAGCTTGGATTACAGTAACTTTACTAATTGCAAAAACATACCAACAGTAAACCTGAAAGACTTCATGGTTTTATTTTCCAGCGAAGTGAAATCATCAATGCAATTTATGAACCTACAGAGGAAGAATGTGAATGGAAAGCAGATGCTGAAGAAGAAATTTCAGTAAGTATCTCCACTATATCTGAAGAGAATAATTGATGGCATATTTCAAGCTTTAACACACTATGCAAGACCCAATACTGTAGCAAAATTTAAAATGCCAGCAGTGAAATTCTCATAATAGCTTTTTGTAACTCCTATAAAGTAGCTCTGAATCTTGAGTTTTCGTTATGGGCACACTGACTTTATCATAAAATGGTGTGCTTTAATTGAATATTTGGTACTTGATACACGAATCATAGAATATCAGGGTTGGAAGGGACCTCAGGGAGTCATCTAGTCCAACACCCTGCTAAAACTCTTGTTAAATTTTAGAAAGTTTAACATTTTTATTTTATCAAGGAGGAAATGAAAGAGAAGGCCAAGCTTGAAGAGGAGAAAAAAGATGAAGAAAAAGAAGACCCTAAAGGAATTCCTGAGTTTTGGCTGACAGTATTTAAGAATGTTGACTTGCTTAGTGATATGGTTCAGGTAGGTGGTGACCTAAAGTTAAATATAATCATAAGCTATAAAATTTGTACTGGTGTGCTCCTAGAAGTTGTGGAAATAGTGATATGATTTGGCTGTTTTGGTATTTCTGCTGGTAGAATCAAAATGGCTTGTATCCCATTTCAAAGTACTTTGTCAATGGAATGATGTACCATGCCCCCACACCTGTTCAGCCTGACACATCTTATTCTTTAGTTGCCAGTTACATTCCTTACACAGGTCTTCGCATATTCAGTGATGAATTGCATATCAAGTTATGAGAAATTGCCTTTCATGACTGAATAAGATTGAGGATGCTTATATAATTGAAATTATTTACTGTGCCTATTTATTACTTTACTATGCCCTCTGCTGGTCAAATAATTGTGTAAAATAGTTTCAGATGCCCATTGCAGGTTCTTAGCTACTGTGAGACAAATACTAAATATATTTGTGCCCCTTGCACCCCAGTGCATTTTTTTTTTTATTTTGTAACTAGCTTAACTCAAATGCTTTTCGTATGAAAAATGCTATGCATTGATTTTAAAATCATTTTATTTAAAGGAACATGATGAACCTATCCTGAAACATTTAAAAGATATTAAAGTGAAGTTCTCAGAAGCCGGTCAGCCTATGGTAAGCTTAACATCTTAGACAAACTGTGTATTTCTGCATTTGACACTGGGGACGTAGTGGTGGTCTTTGCCTGCCAAATATTTGATGGTACCTTTTGGATTCTGAAGAATTTTTAGTTTGTTCATAGTGAGAAATGGCACTAGCGTACTGTTAATACAGTTGTATATAAAATGACCACATCTCTTGTATTATGACAGTTTAATCGATTAGGTACAAAACCTAGCTTTAGTGAGTGTTTGCATCTAGGAGTTTCACTTTCAGATCTGGACACAATTTCAAAAATGTAGTTGTTGATAATTATGTCCTTGAACTGATTACTTATGTTGCTTGCAAGAAACTGTGGTTTGCAAAGAAGTTAAAATGGCTAATTATTTCTGTAGTAGTCCAGAGGCTTAGCACTGCATTATAGCACGCAGATCACTGTTTATTGGGTGATCTCACTTCAAAATGTATGAAGCAGAAGATGAAAATCATAAACCTAGATGCCAGTATTAAATTAAGAAAACTTTTTAAATTTATTTGTAATTTGGAGATAGAAATTGTTTTTAGAATTTTGAGTCTCATATATTGGGCAGAATTGACATTGAGTAAGCCACTTTATTACTGGAAGAAAGGTGTACGTTGATTTAGGGTATCTGATTCTTGGCTATTAGGTGTTAATCATGATTTGGAATTTAAAAGTGGGTAAATATTGCTCTGTTGCTAATGACGCTGTCTTCTGGCAATTGTTTTTAGAGTTTCACGTTAGAATTTCACTTTGAATCAAATGACTTCTTCACAAATGAAATGTTGACAAAATCATACAGAATGAGATCAGAGCCAGATGATTCAGATCCCTTCTCCTTTGATGGACCAGAAATTATGGGTTGTACAGGGTAAGTGTTAATATGGAATTTTTAAAGTAGTTAACCAGCTTTTGATGGCTCTTCTTGAATATTTGGCTGAGCTTGCAGTCATAGAACTGGAAGGGACCTCGAGAGGTCATCTAATCCAGTCCCCTACACTCAAGTCAGGTAAGTATTACGCTTACATTCAAGCAATGGTCTTAGATTCAACTTGCTGGGACTTCTGTTTGGCTATGCATGACATGGGCTAATTTTTGAACACTGCATCCAATCAGCTCTAAAATTTCAGACAATGTACTAGGCAACTATGATCAGAACCTTTTTGACTTTTGGGGGGAGGACGATAGGGGCATAAATGTGGGGTACGTGAAGCTCCAGACAGCTCTTTAGTACAACCACAACCTCAAACACCTCTGCAATTGTGTAAACAGCAAAAAAAATTGGCTCATGAATAGAGTTAATATGTTGACACTCTGAATGTCTTCTCTCTAATGGATTTAACCATTATTCTTTCTAAATTTTATATAGCATCATTCCCTGAATTGATTTTTCTAGATCAAATACACAGTTCAGGAGGACAATCCTATAATAACTGTTAAATTGAGACTCCTCAAACTTAACTTCTGTGTCTAGGATCACCTGCAATGTTCATCAGATATGGAGATGCATGCAATCAGTGCTTCAAGAATGAATGCTTACTGACTTGATTTTTGTTTGCCTGAGCTCCCTGCCTTCCTTCCTTAACTTTTTTGGGGTCTAAATGAAAGAAACTAAGTAAATGAACTTGAGTGGAGTTCGTCCCTTGCTGTCCTTGGCAGGTTGAGTACATTGTAGATAGTTCCAATGATTACTAAGTGCCATGAGCCCACCTGTAAGCAAATGTGCTGCTTTGCAGGCAGTCATTACATGAGCAAGTAACAGTTCTTAGCTGTCTCAGACTTGGCATACCTCTGTCACAGCTACATTTCCTTCTTCTCATTTTCCTCCTCCACCCTAACCCCTGGTATCATTAACATATTTGGTTGTCTTTTTCATGTTTCAACCTTTTTTGTAGCCTTTATGATTGAGAAGCCCTCACACCATCACTGGTGCCAATTAAATTACTGCCTCCTATTCAAATTGTTTCTGAAAATGTACTTTGTGCATGCAGCATGTCCATGATTCATGAAAGGAAAGTGACACCTGGTCAGTGTCGACAAGGTTCATGGGATAGGGATTGTCTTTCATAGTCTTGCTCAATGTTGTTCAAAATTATAGTGCTTGCTAGTCTTGTTCTAAAGTAAAATTGAGCTATGCTCTTATCCTTCCACCTGCCAAGGCTTAAAAGTGAAATGTAATATGTGAGGGGCCCAAAAAATTATTCATGCAGGAAATAAGTGCTGTGGGATACCTTTCTGTAACCTCAGTTTATTTTCATTATTTCTGATAGAAATATTTTCAACAAGAAAAGTGTGTGGGGGTAGAAATCTCTGGATTGGAAGGAATTTTGGAAGTAGAATGAATGATATACCTCAAAATGAACTACCCGTGAGAGTTATGACTAGCTCATTGTGTTCTCTAAATACATAATAATTTTCAAGATCACTTTAAAAATATTCAATTGGCTGTACTTAAATAATTATTAACTTTAGTATGTAAAAACAATGAAGTTGTAAGCATATCTCAATCTGATAGCTATTTTTTCTTTATTTCTTACAGGTGCCAAATAGACTGGAAAAAAGGAAAAAATGTTACTTTGAAAACAATAAAAAAGAAACAGAAACACAAGGGACGTGGGACAGTTAGAACAGTGACAAAAACTGTCTCCAATGATTCTTTCTTCAATTTCTTTAGTCCTCCTGAAGGTAAGTATTGTCTGGATTCATTTGCAATGAACTATATGTAGTATCTTCAAAATTACTGGTACTTATTTTATTTTTCTCTTTCTTACAGTTCCTGAAAGTGGAGACCTGGTAAGTTGAAGAAGGAATTCAATGCACCAAATTTGGAAAGAATGTATGCTACTTAAGCTATAATTTGGGAGGATATTAAACTATTCTACCTATTTCTGCATGTAATAAGGAACACTTTTCTCTAGTAAATAGTGTTTAGCATATATTCTGGCTTACTTTATGGGAAGAGATATTCAGGTTGGATAAGAGCATTCTTAGTACTAAGAGTTGTAATTAGTATATTTTGGGCTTGTTTATACTTGTGAAAGATAAACTGGAGTTGTCTTGTAAATGTTAAAATTTGAATAAACTTGGGGCTCATGAAAGTGAGGAACCAAGAATACCAATCTAAGATGAGTGTTAAACTGACTTGAACTACAATCTCCAAAGGAGATAGATTTAATTAACCTGCTTATCTAGTTACCCCAGAAATGCTGTGTCTACTCTATCCACTTACCATTTCCACCACTGCTAAAACTGGGGAAGTCTCAGGTGTCCACAAATGCTTTTTCAGCTCTACTGTTCACTTGGCTACCAGCAGTGGGAAGCTTTACAGAAAAAGCCTCATCTAAGTGAGAAAAGGTTTTCAAGACAAACATGAGTGTAGATTATGCTTTTTATATAAGGTATCTGCTTTTTATCACTGGAGACTCTGAATATGCTGCCAGAAACTCCACAACTACTGTAAACTCAGTCCACAGGTGTTTTGGCATCTTTGGCATAGTTTTTCAGATGTAAACCAGTAGAGTTCCATTTACCTGAATCTGCTAACAGGAGTGAACTTCAAGTGTTGTACCCATCTCATTGGGTTGTCAGTGTAAATCTAACTTAAATATTATGTTAACTGAATTATGGGTGAATATATTATCACTGTGGCTGAATTAATTGGCAGAGACATACTTTAGGAGTAAGCTGTGAATCTTTAAAGCATTCAGATATTAATGTATTTGTAAGATATTCAAGGGATTTTTAGTGCTTAATGCGATTTTAGGAAGATCGTGAAGAACCCTAAAATGATCTGGAGAAGCTAAACATTGGGGAAATGGGGAAACTTTCTTTTTAATACAAGTCTGGGTGAAAAATTTGACTTAATGAAGAAACTTAATGTATTTAGGTTTCTGTGTTAATTTGCACAGAATTTCAGAGACTTTTCACAGGTTGCTTTTTTTAATGTGGGCAAACGCATACATTGTTTACCCTAGCTTGCAAGTTGTCCCTCATTTATGATCCAATAAATGTCAGAATCCCTGAACATAGTCCCGTTGAGCTGAACTCTTTTGAATATCTGGTCACAGCAATCTGACATTAGTTTGTGTTCAGACTCCTAAAACAAATGAGTTATGAATTTACCACTTGACTGTTTTTTTTAATGTCATATGCAGGATGATGATGCTGAAGCAATCCTTGCTGCAGATTTTGAAATAGGCCACTTTTTACGTGAGCGTATAGTCCCACGATCAGTATTGTACTTTACAGGGGAAGCTATTGAAGATGATGATGATGATGTAAGTTATGTTTTTAAACTGTCTAAATATGCTCAAACAATACTCTTAATAGTTAAGACTCCTAATGTATAAGATTTCTGTAGCTTTAGTAGTGTTTGTGGGATTTTGTGCATGAATCTGTCTAGGTACTTCCAGCTCTGTTCAGGGTAGGCCCCCCTACACTGTGTTACAAAAGCCACGGAGGGCAGTAGTGGCCACTCTACGATACGTCTACACTACAAGTACTACACCAGCACAACTGTATTTGCTCTCCTGTAGCACTTCTACTGTAGACACTTGCTACAGCAACAGAAGGAATTTCTCGGTCACTATGGTAAATAATCTTTCTGGGAAGCAGTAGCTAGGTTAACAGAATTCTTCAGTCAGCCTAATTGCATCTACATTGTGGGGGGTAAGGTTGCGTGAACTGTTTCACACTGTGTGTGTGTAATTTTTTACAGTGCTGAAAGATGTAGCTAAGTTTTAGATATAGACCAGGCCTTAAAGGTATGGAAGGATATGACATTGACTCTATGCTATCAAGGCATGACTCTTTACACGATAGTGTGAGCTCACCTGTGCTGGATGTAGGGTCAGAAAATGGCCGACTACAGCATATGACCTGGTGTGCTGGAAGATGGCCCGTTTTGTTTTTATGTAGTCTAATGTGGACAGAACTCACTGTGGAATGGAGAGAGAGTACTCAATATCTGTCTGATTAACAGATGGATATAAAAATTTACAAAAGACTGTTTAAAAAAAGAACATCATTGAGGTTAAAAACCTAGGGAATACCAGAGTTAAAGTTGCTTGGGTAAATCTATCTGTAGGACTCCTGGCTTGTTTGTTGTGGAAGGTAAGTAAGTGTAGTGAATGAGGCAGGAAGAGAGGATGGTATCAAGGTTAAGATAATTAAATACTAAACTGGATATTTTGGATTCTGTCTCTGCAGCAGAGCTTCTATATGATGCTAAGCAAATTATTTAAACCAAACTCTTCATGTATGGTCACTAATTGTGTGTACCTCCCTTTCTGGGTGCCCAACATGATATTGTGGGGTCTGATCTGAAGAAGAGTTGAGTGCTTCCAGCTAAACTGAAGTCAATAGGAGCTGTTTTGTACATAATGAAGAGCTGTATAATTATAAGTACTCTGAAAAATCAGGTCCTAGATTACACAAATTGGGTACCCAAAATTAGTGTGAATTTATAATCTTATATAATCTCTCTGTGCCTTGCTTCCAATCTGCAAAATGAGGTGATAAATAATACTGCATCAGAGGCATTATGAAAACAAATTTAATATTTGTGAAGCACTTGAATACTATAATAAGCACTGTAGAAAAGCCTGTGAGGAAACTATTTATTTATTTTTGTCTTCAAAGCGTGGTTTGAATAGTGTAAATGAGGGGCCTCCATTGAACAATGAAGAGAACCAAATTTTGAAGTGCTGTGCATTAAATGAGCATCACCCATTGTATTCACAGAATGGGGCAAAGGTCCTATTTAAAAAATAGTATATGGTTCTATACAAGGGTGTCAGATTAAGGTTGCCCAAGGAACCTTAGTTCTGTCATTTCCTAACCTGAATTCTTGGTTTTGGAATCTTAATATTCTCAAGTTTTTTAGTGCAGAGCTTCCTAAGCTTTTAAAAAAACAAATTGAAAAAACAAATTCCATCATACTGAGACATGGATCATGAGTAGTGTTGGAACATTTAGATCCACTACCACTTGTGCTAAGGAAGTTAATTGATAGCAGCAGCAGTAAGTTGTCATCCTGTGTATAGATCATCGCTTAGATAAGGATGAGATCACTTTGCCATTGGTGGATCATAGATATTTGGTGACACTGGAAGAATGGTGACATTCAATCTTGGGTTTCTTCCCTGATTCTAGAAGGGGATTGCGCTTTACTGGGCACAAATTCTTCTATTTACCCTGTCCACCCACTGCTTCATCTCTCCTGCCCAGTCCACCCTTTAAGCTGACTCTCCCTTTTCCCCCACCCTATCCCTGCCTGCCTCCTTGCTGTTCCAGTTCTCCCTCCACAAACCCTAGTCCCTTGTCCAATCTGTGTTCCCCATCCCCTGGCTTGCAATCCCTGTATCACCAGATTGTCTCAAACTTCTCTCCTCCTCTGATCTTCAGTCCAGCTTTTGTTCCCCTCTGCATTCAGATTAGACTATTTCCTAAGCACCTCTGCCAGGGTGGAGGGGTGAGAGGCTTCCTGCCCTTGTTTCAGTGATTTTTCTCTCACCCTTCCCCTCTCCCCAAATTCCAGTGTGGAGCAGCACTTCCAGGGAAAGTTCAGCCTCACTCCTGTAGCTCTGATCTGGAACTTGCTCTGCGGAATGGCACATGTGCAGTTTGGTCAGCACTAGAAACTGTGAAGCTTGAGCCATACTCAGTGAAGACAATCTTTGGAAATTCTATTTGTTAAACTCCAGCAAGTCTCGACTGAGTGTGTGCAAGCTTCAGTTTTTCACAGACTTATAACTTGGTCAAATTTGGGTATATTTTTCATGGAGGCACAAAAAGGCATATCCCTGGAACACCCCTGCCAAATTTCAAATCCCTGCTCCAGAACTTTGAGAGCTATTCAAAGAAAAGGTCACTATAATTTACTAACATGGACAAAACTGTATCTCCATCTAGCTGCATTCTTAAAAAAAAAAAAAAAAATTTATCCTGAGGCTGACACTCAACTTGGAAAATTTCAACCCGGGCAATTAGTTTTGCAAAGTGTATAAGCAACTGAAAATGTGGTCTTGTTAGGGGGTGTCAGACATTTGTAATAGGTGTGGCTTTCAACTCTGCCTTTAATGAAATATATGTGCAAAATGAATGTTAAAACTTACTCATAGTTGTGTTATCCTTGAAGTAGGAGACAGCTTTCTTTGTTAAAGCTTATTTTAAATTATCTGCTCAAAAAATGGCTTCAGTATTAATATTGATCACTGTAACCCAGATCTAGAAAAGTTTTTTTTTTGTGTGTTTTTTGACAAAGCTGAACTAACGTAAATGCCCCCCTTTGAAAAACAATGTACTTAATTTTACCATGGAAATTCTTTGGCTTCCACATAACTTACACATAACTGCTCAACATCTAGGAGGATAGTGTTTACAACATTGTACAATGAATTTTTTTTTCTCTCTTAGTATGATGAAGAAGGTGAGGAGGCAGATGATGAGGTGAGTTAGAAAATGGGTTAGATGAGTAAAATGACACGTGAATACTTCATTTTGGAATGGAATGGTAGCTGAGCAGTTGGCAAGTTACTTATGTTTCTTGTTTAGTTAATTGTGAGTGACAAAAATTCTTCAGTATTTCTCCAATCTGTATAAACCATTATTGATTCAGATGTTTTTATAAATGTAAGTCTCAGGTGGTGGTAAAAGCAAATATGCCAGATATTAGTCTGCCCTCAGATTTGTACTAGTGGCACAAGTATATTTAAGAGTAGAGCTTTATCCTAAATGCAGTGTAGAAATTTACTCTAAAAGCTGAGTATGGGTAAACACGAAGAGATCTCATTCAAGTTCTTTTCATTTCTGCATGATAACTTATTTTAAAAAAACTTATAATCATCAGAAGAACATTTAACCTGTTTCTGCACTGTATGTGTTTAATCTGAACAAGAGCAATTTCTAATTGATACTTTCTATCTTTCAGGAAGGGGAGGAAGAAGCAGATGAAGAAAATGATCCAGATTATGACCCGAAGGTGAGTAGTACCAATTAATGTATTTAATTAAGATTACACAATTAAATTGTTGCTTTAAATTAATCTGCAATATACAATTCATAATTCCTGTAACAAAAATGCTTTGACTAAACTGCTCTCTCAGATGGCTTTAATACTCCACTTTTTACCTTCGAAGATTTGCTGAGCAACATTGTCACTCTAATTTTTGTTTTAATAACACTTTTTTTTAAATATGTGGCTGTGGATCTTTTTTTAAAGAAGTTAGAAGTATTACAAAATGAGTGTTTAAAAATATACATAATCAACCCTTTTTTCGGCAACTAAAAGCTTTCCTATTCATAAGTTAAAGAAAATACAACTTATCTTAAATGAGGGCTGTTAAAATCTTCGATTTAGTTGGGTGAGTTTATCACGTATATATTTATGTATTTTTGCTATTCTCTGTGACTTAAAGTGTAGAGCCTGCATTTGGTTGCACTATCAATGAGAACATATCCTTTCACTTGGGTGAAATTTCTTGAGTGGGGCTGAAGCTGTATTTTAAGACTTAAGAGTAAGGAGAGGATTTGGGCTGTCTTCCCTGGAGATGATCGTCCTTCTGTACTGAGCAGAACCTACAACAGTGCTCTAAAGAAAACTAGGTGTAGCTTTCCTGCTAACATGCTGTTGGATGTAAACACTCCCTTTGGCAGGGAATATATTGCTTGGCTAAGAGGCCATCTCATTCCAGTCTTCCCCTGTATGTCCTCACCCAAACAAGGGGAACAATACAAATGTTTACTCCCTAGAGAGCAGAGACTTCAGGATGACAAGAGGACAATATGGATGTGCAGCAGGGATTGTAAATCCTCTGTTTTGCATACTCCCAAATTTATGTTAATTCTCATAGCTTAGTTTGGGAAGTACCGGACATCGGAAAACTCATCCTCTTGCTCTGCATTAACCCCTTTATTCTAGATGAGCCACTGGGATTTTTGAACCCTAGTTGTCATAGTAGGTAGCATTTATCCAGCTACTTCTGGTGCCGTAAGCAGCGATCAAGAAGCCAAGCCAGGTCATTAGTAATTTTGAGTGGGAACCAAACGCAAATATACATGACATTGGAAACATCACTGTTACTCGGGTGACAGTGAGTAGTTGGTTATATTCGTTACATGATGCCTGCTCAGGCTAGTTGCAGAAGAAATATTGCAGAAAAGGAAAATACGCACCAGATAAAGGCAACTGTGTCACTTTTGGGGAGAACATATGATATGTTATAAAAATGCAAGATTATAATGGGAAATATCCATTATCATTTTTGGACCAGTGCTATTAGTCACCCACAATATGGTAATATCTACTCTGATCTGCAAAAGCTATATGATGGGGATGGGATACTCTGTGAAATGGACAGGTACTAGGGATGCTCTCATTGCAGATGCACAGAAGCAGAAACCTGTAGATAATTCTCTGCTTTTCCTTCCCTGTCTGCTAGAAATCTCTAAACAATGTGCAGACAGTATCAGCCAATTTTGCAAGTTGAGTTGTTAAAGGATAGTGCCAGCCCACATTGTAGAAGAATTTAAAGAGAGTGCTAGGTTCAGTGGGCATAGGTGAATGGCTCTGCATAACACACTGAAAGATCAGCAGGCCATATGAATACATCAAACTTGCTTCTCAAGAGTGCTTGCAGGGCTTAGATCAAACTAATAATGGTATATCAAATAAGATCAAACAAAAAACTGTTTAGCATTTGCCATGTTGCATCCAACCACCTGCATTCCACTGTATCCTGCACTGCCCATGGGAGGGAAAAAAGAGTTATGGAGAGCAAAGTAATGCGCACAGTGCCCTTCCTGCTGAACTGCTTTAATCTACCTGGACAGAAATATCAACAAATTGATTATTTGCAAACTGAGACAAGCAGGGCTCATGAACCTGCTGTGGGATGTGCTAATTGGCCAACTCTTTGGCCTTGTATGTTGGTCAGATATTGCCTGTTGCTAGGTTGCAAGATTTCAAATTCTGTTAAGGGAACTGAGGTATGCAGCAGTTTTTTGTTGCTTAGCCTAGCACGGGGCACAGAGGAGGGAGTAGTTTTCGAATGGATACACAAGTGCCCCTTGCATACAGTCCTGTGCAGGTCCAGCCTCAGTATTCTTATATGTAAGTGATCTATTATCATGTTTCTGCAGACCACACTTGAATGAATCTTCTCCCTCTTATGCCACTCAGCATGGCAAGATGGCAGTTGCTACTGCTGCAATGTCAAGAAATAGAACAGAAACAGGGCAAGGGCCAGGGCTTATGATTTAAGACCATAGGGATGACTGACTGTGTGTGGTGGGGCAGGGGAGGGAAATGAGGGGAGAAAGATGTCATCAAGGTGGTAACACTATTAGAATGTAGGACTGAGCACCGGTGTTCCCCAGAAGTAGCTGCTGTAGAGCCAGATTCTTTTTAAAAAAGTGTGGGAGGAGAAAGTAGGAAGCTAGTAGGCCCTTAAAAATGGGATGCAGGGAGCAAGATGTGTACTGAGCAAAACAGAAGGTTTTACATGGCCTGACAGTGAAGAAGAAATCAAGCTGATAAGATGAAGAGCAAGAACATGTTAAAACACACCTACAGGCCATTTCCATGTGCACCATTATGAGAATTCTTCAGCTGCACACAGCGAGAAGCCAGGGAACAATTATTTACCTTTGTACACCTCCCATGCACCTGGGGTGTCACTAAGGGTGTTTTGCCTCTGCATCACACCAAAATGCGCAACAGTCACTATGACTGCTTTACCACTTCCCACTGAACAATCTCACAATCCTGCATGTTGTCATTCACTAACTCTTCTGCATGTCGATGTAACACTAAATGTTGTCATTAAAGTCAATTGCTGGGCTGACTGTAGAGGGCTAAGTGTTTTTATCTCAGATTTGCTTCTGTCATGGTTTCACAGATCATCTATTTACTTATGTTTGGCTGTCTGAGCAGTGTGGGGCCAATATAACCTTGCAAGAAGATGCTCTAAGCATTTACTTTTGTTTATGTTTAAGTAGATGATTAGAACGGATGCTGGAAACTCAAACATTGTCAAGTAACTGGTAGGCCGACAATGGAGCAATTTACAGTCTCCACTAGTTCAATGGCTTTCAGTCTGTGGACCGCGAAAATAAAATTTCAGATGCTGGAAAAGGCGTACTTTTGACCAGAAAAACAATGTGAATATCCCCACCTTACAGATCAAAGCCTAGAAGTGTTGTCATTACCAAAGAAGTCCACAGTTTAGGGCTCTCTCATGCTGTGGCCAGTGCCATGCCAAAGATGTGCAGCATTTATAGTTGAATTCTGTTCAGTCAGTTTTCAGTTTAAGACTTCAGGGTCTGCAGACCACAGCGTGAATTTCCAAAGGGGACCGCAAGTGAAAAAAGATTGCAAACCACTACCCTAGATACTGTGCTTAGTATATCCATGTACATGTACTGGGATGGGTATGAAACCACCCTCTGCCAGTTCTTCCATCACCACAATTGACTGAGACTGGTCCTTGATTGAGATGGTTACTATAATGAAAGTACTGTCACTGTTACGTAGGCTGAATCTGAGTGTGCCATATAATCCAATATACATCTTACTACTCACTCTACCATATTGTTTGTTTGTAATTTTCTTTAGTAATCTCTCACTTCCCACTAGCAAATTAGCAGTCATCCTGTTTTTGATGTCTCGGGCCAGGTGCTGCTGGCTCATTCAGGTGTGCCATCACCCCAGAGGTGGCTCATTCAATCACTTACATGTTTAGGATATTCAACATGTCATCTCAGCGACCATCATCTATTTTCAGGATTTTGTGCTTTTGTTAATTATGCAGGTCAGGAACCAGGCTTTCAAAGTGACTTGTCTCCTGAGGGATGACATTAGAGCAAGTAAGCTCTCCACTACTGGTATTAATATGAATTTTTGTCCTTTTATCAGGAAGATTTAGCTTCCCTGTTAGCCCAGATGACACACACATAATGGCTCTACTATTGAACAGTGCAGATGGGAATTGGTTTCCATATACATCAGTCATGACAGGTGCTGGGAAATATGGCCATAGAAGCCATAAATACCATGGAATAGATGTTATTTCTGTAGGCTTTATACCTTGGGAGCTTTGATGGGGACTTGTGTTACTCTCACCAGGTTACCTCTCATGTCGTCATGTATCTGTATAATGACCTGTGCAGTGAGCCTGTATGTTTGGGCTGCCTGTGCTCACGGGGTCAAGGAAAGTCCTTGGCTAAGACTCCTGGAGTATATGGGCACCTCTTCCATTTCTGTGCCAGGCCAGTTTTTTTCCAATTCTTTTTCCCTAATTTTTTTCAAGATAGACCACCCTACTGTAGTTAAGTGCTGTGTTGCTGCTGATGGCTAGTGCAGCCCTCACCCAAAGGCAGAACTGAGGCATCCTCTTGAATTTGGCAATTCAAAGATATCCTTAACTTGCTGAGTGCACAGAGATTTGAATACAATGTGGTATAGCATTATCCACAGTGTGGATAAGGGAGAGAAGATGCAAGATTCTTAGACTAGAAAACACTTGCTTGACAGCTTTAATAAGTGGCTTAGAAAAATAACTTGATGTGACATCTGTACACTGACTTTTTTTTTTTTAATTCCTCAACAGAAGGATCAAAACCCAGCAGAATGCAAGCAGCAGTGAAGCAGTGTGTATGTGGCCTTGAGGATTACCTGCACTGTAATAGCCTAAACACAACTGTTAGTTACTTACAGCCTTATGTTTTGTATCTTCTTGGTAGAATTAAGTAAACAATTTGTTAAAATGAAATAAAATACACAAGTACCAGTTTAAAATGTAGGTTCATTCTACCTAGCATTTTAATAGTATACTTTTCTGCCAATATGTAGAATGCAGTAAATCCCCTGAAGCATGAATGTTAATTCATTGCTACATAGTTTGGTTCTTGTGAAGTCTTTTTTGTCATGTAGCTATTAGACTGCAGCTGTGAAGATTATCAGAACTGTTAACTGAGACCAATATTTGTTTAGAGAAAATCCTCTCCTGAAGAACCAACCAAAGTATTTTCAGCCCAGTAGTTTGAATGGGTTTGTCTGCTTGCACTAGCTGTGCCTTCATTACCTTGTTAGAGAAATGGCAGTGACTTGTACTAACTAGGAGATGATGCATTTCTGGATTTGACTACTTCAGGTGACTAGTATAATTCATTTAACTTCCAACAAGACCACATTAAATGTTCATAACTGTCTGCTTGTTTATGCTATGGGTTTTGTATTTTATGTGACAGTGATCTACAAAGGAAACCCAGTAATCATATTAAGGTTATTGTTTACCACTGGGGTGTGAATAAAACCTAGTATTTTCAGAAGTTAGTCTTTTTATTATGCTGTGTAAACTGTTAACATCTTACATGCTGCAGCTGATTTTTTTTTTTTACTAGACAGTCATTTTTGAGAACTTTTTATAAGCAAACCGTTAAACACTCAGCAACATAACATCAACACAACTGCACTATTCTCCTTCCTGGACAGTTTTTTTTAATCTAGGCTTTTCATTGTCAGTATAATGGGGATAATAAGGTCATGTTGCCACGTGTGAATTTGAGCTACGTATTTCTTCGACGACAGTCAGCATATGTCATTTGGGAAAACAAATTCAGTTTCTGCTGCAGTTCCATATTTATTGGTAAATCTGGAACCATGGAATAAAGATGTACAAAACTCTTTTCATAATGCCTTAGTGAACTTCAGAGGTCACCACTTGATCAAATGAACTCTGGCTTATATTTTAAATTGCTGTGTAGACCTAAAAATGTATAGATTCCCCTAAATACCACCTGGCTAGAGGAAATAGTAACCCTTTTAATGAGTCAGTATAGACAGTTCTCCAAAGTGGGAAGCTCTATTGTTTATCTTCAAACTATGAATCTGGGAAGATGAGATTCAGGCCTTCTGAGTGCAAACTACTAGTTCAGTTTGGGAACAATATCTGTGTATAAGAGGAATAGACTCGCTATTGACAAATATGGAGACTGCTAACAGGAAGTGCAGCAGCAGCTTAAAACCTGTGTGGTAGATGGAATACTTTTTTAAAGGCAATGACCTCAGGATGAGAGTGGAGGCATCCGAATTCCTTGAATAGCTATTCTTGCTTCTTTCTCTATTTCTCCCCCACCCCATCTCACCCACAGTAAACCACCCTGTTTATTGATTTTTATCAGTCTGGAAGAGATTGGGATGCAAAGAGCACTACCTTGACTCTGTCCCTTTTAATGGAATTGGCCGTTCCATTTTGCAGTCCTTACTGCATCAATTTTGGTCATTTATGCTTAATTTAGTTCTTATCTGTCTTTGTGTTCTTCCACTCAAAAGTAAATCTTTCCTTTTTCTTTTAGCACCATTCCTGCTCTAGAAACTACACTTTTTAATATGGAACACAAGCTTTAAAGCGACTTATTCATAAAACTGGGCTGCTAAAATGTAACACTGAAAAGTCAGTGGAATTCAATGTTTGTACAACTATTGCCTTTTCTTTACAATCTTTATGAACTCCCAGGCTGGCTGTGGCTTTCTTAAATGTTGTTTTCCTTCCACACCCTGTTTCTAATATGTCATAGCCACTTTCATTTGAGGCTCTCAAAGTACTTTACTGACACTAAGTTCATATTGCCTCTATGTTGTGAGTAAAGATACAGGTATCACTACCCTGCCCCTGACAAACAGCAGATTATGGGACTGGGCATCAGTCTGGCTTGTAGCATGTAAGGCTCTATAACAATCTAGGACGGGGCACTCAAATATTTTTTTTGTCAAAGTCCAAATTACTTAGTCAAGGTATAGTCAAGGTCCAGACTTTGTAGGGGGAAAAAAGGCTAAGCAAATAAGGTTTTGAAGTAGATTCAAAAGTGTGGGGTGGTTATTTGGCCTGCAGTCCGCCTGTAGACTACCCTTGGCCTAAGTCCATAAAGACAATTCTCATTGAAACTTAGGAATTATCTGAGTTGGAATTCAGCCAAGGCATGCAAATATTACTACATTGTATAGTAGAGGGCACTATGTTCAGTAAACCTTTGGTGTGAATTGTAGTAGTTGTGACATTCTTTCCACTCTCCCTCCACTTTTACCAGGTCATTAGTTAATACACCTCTACCTTGATATAACGCTGTCCTCAGGAGCCAAAAAATCTTACCGCAATTGATGAGATGCGATGTATCAATCAATCGCTGCCGATAAGTTGGTAGTTTGGACGTACCCTCAGTGATTAACTTCAGAACTAATATCTTTAACAGTGTAGGTGGGGAGAGTTAGGCAGAACTAACATCACTCAGTTGTATTTTATTAATCTTCTGCCCCACTCACCTATTGTACCTTGCATGCAAAATAGAGATGTAATTTTAAAACTTATAAAAGTAGCTGATTATATCTAGTTCATTCTGTATCAGGGACTGGTTCTCATTTACCACCTCAGTCTTGACCTAATTTGGAAACTAATCAAACATGCATTTCAGTATAGCCAAATGGAATGTCATACATTTATGACCAAAAAAAAAAAGTATGTTACCCTTAAAGAATAGGGCAGTATCCTGGAAATCAATTCCTCTGAAAAGGAGTTAGGGTCATTGAAGATAGTTAGTTATTTTTCTTCAAGGGCTGGTCCCTATGTGTATTCCACATTTGGGTATGCATGCACTTAGGCCAGAACATCTTGCAAGTAGTATCCATTGGTCCATGCCTGCGCCCTGGATCTCCTTGTGCTGTGTAATTTCTGCGGGTAGCTCTCCCAGTGTGCAATTTGTTACCTGCCACTTGGAGTTCTGGGAATGGATCTCAGTATATCATGGGTGCAGGATTATCTTCCCATGATGCACTCTTCTCTTTCCTATTATTCCATAGGCTTCTGATAACATTTTGAGCTGTTTTTCAACAGCCCCATAAAAAGTGTGCCCACCATCTGACTGAAACCATGAATCCTGCACTGCTCCCTAGCCTTGAGATGGATGTTATCAACACAGTGCACCTGATCCTGTAGTATTTCATGAGCTGTAAATCTGATAATGAAACCATGGTGTCTGCCTTGCTATGTGCCATGGAAAGAAACAACTCAAGACTGATGTTGGCATTCACAGTTCAGCTGCACATGGACCGTCATTACTGGGCATGGGAAACAAGCACTGAGTGGTGGGATTGCATAATGATGCAGGTATGGGATGACAAGTGGTTATAGAACTTTTGGATGTGTAAAGCCACCTTTCTGAACTGTGGGGGATCTCACCCCTGCCCTGCAGCGCAAGGACCCCGGAATGAGAACTGCCTTCACAGTGGAAAAGTAAGTAAGTGGCAATCACTCTGTGGAAGCAGGCAGCTCCAGACTGTTACCGGTAAGTTGCGAATCAGTTTGGCTCTCACAACTATGTATGTCCTTCTGTCGTTATGAAACGCCCGTAGGGATGGAGTGCAAGGGTCAGTGTGACAGGGCAGAAATGTGGGAGGAATGAGTGGGAGGAGTTTGGGGAGGGCATGGAAGGCAATTGTGGGCTGCAGGAGGGGGTAAGCATGGATGTGTTCCACCTGCAGCGCAGTCAGGGACCTCAACATCTCTGGTCCTCCATCAACTTTATCATCTGTATTGTCTGCTCCCGCTCCTGTCTCCTCTCCTGGCTATCCATTCTGAGTTTTTTGTTCTCTGTCCATTCTCTCTGCTTGTTAGCAGCAGCATCAGGTGACTGCAGCACTTCCCTAAATGTTTCCTCCTTATCTGACAGAGATGCTCTGCTGGTGTGTAGGTGACCCTCAAGGGCACATCTGCAGAAGCTAAAGAAACAATAAATAGAGGCAGTATTGTGAGTGTACTCACAGCTATGAATTATAAGTTACATATGCCTCTTGCTTAATTGGCAAGCATACATCACGTGAGAGCCCTAAGCATGGTGTGTTTGGCCCAGAGGATAAGGGCAAGATAGAACAAAAGATTCAGTGCCTTCCGAAGAGGATAACTACAAGTACCTGGGGACACTATTCTGCATACTGGCACTGTTTTCCACAAGCAAGGATGATCAAAGCTGATATCTCACTTCTGAGGGTAACCAAGGAGGCAAGAGTGCGTCTGCATGTGTGCAATTTCAGACTGGGCCTGTATGCTGCTCATCCGTATGCTGCTCTGGTGCCTGCACACATAATTGCAGATTGGTGCAGCAAAGTTTCATACAGCAGGGGGGCAAAATAAGGCAGCTCTACTAAGGGATCTTCAGCAGAGGATTGCAAAGTACCTCCAGGAAAATTATCAGGACATTCCGGTGTGCATTAATTAACTTTTCTGCCAAGGTTCCTGCTGTGTAGCTACAGAGGGGAATGAAAAGCAAATCCAAACACTGCTAGTGTTAATGTCTATCCCTTATCCCTCTTCTATCCTGTTTTTTTTTTTTTTTTTTTTTAAAAAAAGGAGAGAGTGGTCTACCTCATGTCACTGCAGTATCAAAGCAAAATGAGTACTTATCAGAGCTCCCTTCTGCATCAGGCATACCAGAGCTGGAGTGCTGGGACTGGCTAGACCCCTCCAGAGTCAAAAAGAGGTCCTGGCTTGCCACATCACTGCATGATCCTGTTGCATGTTCCACTTTCCTCAAACTCTACTTCCTTGTCCACTACTTCATCCTCAGTGTTCGCTCTGCTGGCTGCTTCCTCCTGTCCCCCCAGAGTATCCACAGGGCTCTTGGTGGTGGAGGTGAGGTACTTGCCGAGAATGGCATGCACCTCTTCGTAAGAGCAGCATGGCTTTGGCAATGCACCAGAGTGGCAATTAGCTTCCCTTGCTTTCTGGTAGGCCTGATTCAGCTCCTTGATCTTAGCATGGCACTGCTGTGTGTCCCTTTTGTGCCCCTTCTCCTCCATGCCATGAGCAATCTGCCCACATAGGTATCAAAGTTCTTATGGCTGAAGCTGAGCTATGTTTGCACAGCTCCTTTCCCTACAGACTCAGCAGATCCAACAACTGTGGTGTACTCTAGATGGGAGCACATTTGCTGTGGGGAGCTGGCATTGTCAGCTGGGAAGATGCTATGGGAACTCTCCACCTCAAGCAAACAGAGGAATTTCAAAAATTCCCAAGGCTTTAAAGGGGGAAGGATGCATGCCTGTGTACCTGGCTGCAGGGCAGTGGAGTTCAAACTGGTCACAGAGCAGTCACCATGAGCATTCTGGGACCCTTCCTTGAGGCCCCTTAAGGCAACATAAGCAAGCACAGTGTATGTTGACGCTGTGTCTCTCTAACTTTGCCGCAGAAAGCTCTATGCTCTCACCGAGGTGGTTTTATTATGTTGGCATAGCAGGAAGGTTAAATCGGCCAGAGGAGTATTGCAGTGTGCACAACTCCACTGTTTTGTCAACAAAAGCTACCTTTTGTCGACAAAACTGTGTAGCGCAGACATGGCATTTGACTATGCACACATTACAGCTTAAATGGTACAAGTTATGTTGCTCAATGGTGTGAATAATAAGCCACCTCCCTGAGTGACGTAAGTTATGCTGACCTAAGTGCTGGTGTGGACAGTGCTATGTCGGCAGGAAAACTTCTCCTGCTGACATAGTTACTGTGCTCGTGGGGGCTGGAGTAATTCAACTTTACAGGAGAGCTCTCGCCAATTGGCTTAGTGTGCCGCCTGCACTAGCAGTGCTACAGCTGTGCCACTTTAAGCTCTGTAGTGTAGCCATGGCCTAAGTCTGGTTCCAGGAGAACTGGTCCCTTCCAAGTCAGATGAGTTTTTGCATACAGGTCCCAAGAACTTAGGTCTGCCCAAGCCGCCTCACCATGAAGCGAGAGCACGCAGGAACAAAGCAACAACCATGCCATCTCCACTATAGACATCAGTGCTGTCATGACCTAGCAAGCCAAAGGACCAACCTCTGCTGTTACCAATCAAGAGCTCCAGATGGGAGATACATCTTGTCCCTGTCCCCTAAGGCTTTGCCAACAACTAAGTCTGTTGTGGCAGTGGATCCAGTGAAACTAGCGCACACACACACACAAAAAAAAAAAAAAAAAAAAAAAAGCCCTTATACATTGGAATGATCTGAGACATACACTATCCCAGAGGATATCTTCGCCCTACTGGACAAACAAACTCCTCTACTTTTGGACCCAATTGTTTTGATGGATGTTTTGATCCCAGATGAGGATGCCACCTCAAAGAGAAGTTACTCCCCTTGTCTGTTGTGAGATGGAGTGTCCTCCCACTGACACCAGCAGTACTGCTGATGTAGCCAAATCTGTCCACTTTGTCAGCTGAAGCTTGTGTCCAGGACAAACCATTTCCCCAATCCAGGGAGGTTTCGCCAGCTAGGGCTTGAGTTTTTTGGACCCATCCTCTGCTCAAGGAGTTACGCTCCAAGAGACTGCTGGTACCCAATGCCTTGGGCTCCCCTGACTACCTTACAATCCTTCATACTGTGGCCATATTGGGATTCGTGGGGTCCTATGCAAAACACCCCAGATTACTGTGCTTTATCAGAAAGTCATGTCCTTCTCCTAGACGACGACAACCCACTCTACAAGAGTATGTACAGGGGGAAGCTGGCTAACTGGATCCGCCAGTACAGACATGGATATCATCTTCCTCACCCAGTGAGGCAATTGTTCTATCTTCACCATCACCACCTGATGACCATAGGCAGTGTCAAGATCTATTGCAGAAGGTGGTGGCAGAACTTCAGATTTCATTAGAAGAAGTTCAAGATATACAACACAAACTCTTGGATATGCTGAAGTCTGCTGGACATAGTTGGGTAGTTCTCCTGGTGTAGGCCATTATGAAACCAGCTAGAGTGGAATGGCATACCTATCCTAAAAGGGTTGAAAAACATTACTTTATGCCTGCAAAAGGGGCAGAATTCTTGTTCACTTAACCTGCCCCCAGCTCCTTAGTATGAGCAGCCATGGAGAGATCTGAGTGGCAACATCCTAAAACCACCCCATGGACAAGGGAGCTAAATATATGGACCTTCTGGGGAGGAAGGTATTTATATTCACCAGCCTACAGTTCAGAATCTCTTAACTACCAGCCCCTGTTATCAAAATATGATTTTATGAACTACTCGAAGTTCCTGGTGTTCAAAGATGAACTCTCCCAGAAAGACAAGGCCCAGTTCTAAGCCCTTGTTGCAGAAGGTAAACTCATGGTTAAAAACTTCATTTCAAGCTGCAATGGAATCAGACAATACTGCATAATCTATAGCCACTGCCATAGTAAAATAGCAAGAGTTGTCTTCAAGGTTCTTCGCAGAGGTTCAGAACACCACTGAGAACTTGTGCTTCAATGAAACTAATCTCTTCATTGAGGAAACAGAAGTCTTTGCACTAGTGAAGACTCCAGGACAACCCTCCGCTCCTTGGGCATTTATACCCTTGCCCCTAAGAGGAAGCATCATAAACAGGTATGAAAGGCAAAGCCTCTTCCACAGTCTTTCTACCACCAATCATAGGTGCTGACTCCATGAGTGCTCTGAGGCTTGAACACTCATGGGGAAAAATTAGTGGGTGCTTTGCACCCACCGGCAGCCAAGCTCCCCGCCTCTCCTCCTCCACCTCTTCCCCCAAGTGCTCTGCATCCCTGCTCCTCCACCTACCTCCCAGCGCTTGCCACCACCAAATACCTGTAGCAGTCTCCATGAGGGAGGGGGGAAGAGTGGGAACATGGTGTGCTCAGAGTGGGGACTTTGGGGAAGGGGTTGGAATGCGTGTGGGAGGGGGCAGGGCAGGGGTGGAGTTGGAATGGGGACAGGGGCAGAGGGGGGTCCAGCACCCATCAGTGCCAGTAGAAGTTAGCGTCTATGCCACCAATGACCACATAAACTGCCACACAAGTGTCAACAGGTGCAGAGGCCAAGGTATGCAACCCTATCCACCTGGATGACATCAACCCAATCTCATCCACCAACTAAAGGTTACGCGAGAGCTGAGACCCAACACTTATGCCATTCCCACCTGTTTCCAAAGTCTGCTTTGGTGGTGACCTAGTATACTTGTCCTTTGTTATAGACCTTCAGTTGTGGGCAAAGTCAGTGAGTACTAGATATCCACTTTGGGTACGCCATTGAGTTTTTCTTCTTCTCCAAAATGCCCTTTCTGGCTCTGCTTCAGGGACCATTCTCATGAGATCCACTGATAGGAGCTACAGTCTCTCCTCGAACGAGAAGCTATAGAGCAAGGGAAAGGGTTCTACTCCCAATGTTTATAGTTCCCAAGAAAAGGGGAGGACGGAATCCTGTCCTCGACCTATGGCAACTAAATATTTTTAACTGCAAATTAAAATCCCATGTGGTTACGTTGGCATCAATAATTCCCTCCTTGGAAAAGGACAGCTCTCAATATGAAAGATGCTTACTTTCACATGGACATTCACATGTCCCACAAGAGGTTCCTCAGGTTCTTTTTCGAGTGCTTGCTCATATCCATTCCAGTTAGGTGTGCGCGCGCCGCGTGCACGTTCGTTGGAAGACTTTTACCCTAGCAAAACTTGGTGGGTCGGCTGGGCTGCCGAGTGCTGCCCGGCTCATGGCCACCGCGGATAATATATTATCCCTACAATTCTCAGCCACTTCAGTTCCTTCCTTCACACCCGTGTGTGTCATCTTGCGCAACAGTGGAGCGCGGCCTTAGCTGACTTCCACATTCCCTAGCTACTGTTGTTCTTCGTGGTACTTATGTTCTATATAGTATTATTCTTATATATATTATATTTAACGTTTTTTCTTTTACCTGCATAGTTTAGCTTTAGTAATAGTTTAGCGCGGTGTAGGCTTCGGGAGTAGCGCCCCACCCCCACCCCCCCTTCTCCGCAACCAGTGCTGAGAGCCATGCCCGGCCTCAACCGTGTTTTCTAAACCAGCTGATTGGGCCTGCCACAAGCCTGATGCGCACAGAGATGCCGCCACGACTCTCTGTTTAGGCGTGCCTACGAGGCCGGATCGCCCTTCACAGCTAAGCTGCCCCATTTGCAGGCCTTTTAAGCAGGGAACAAATGCCGTGAGGGGACTTATCACTTACTCACCTCTGGGCACCGAGCGTCGGTCACTCGGCGGGCAGGAAGCGCGCTCACCCAGCACCAGCACCCCCGTGGCACTGCCAAGGCCGCTCTCGACACAACCCACCGTCGCAGCCCACGCCAGTCGACTGGCACGCTCCCTCTCTCGGGTCAAAAAAGCCCACGATCCTCCTGCCAGCTGCCTGACGCTCCCGGCACACACCGTGGCTTGAAGCTCCCTGCTCCTGCTGCTTTGTGCCACATGCACCGCAAACCAGAGGCTCGTCTAATCGCTGATCAGCCCGACACCGACACCTGCCGAGGCCGACCATTCGATTTCCCGAGCTCCCACAAGTGAGCCGGTCGACTTCCAGTGCCTGACTGCCTACCCTGGTGACGCCGCTGCGTTGAGCTCCTGCCCTCCTGCTGCTTCCATGCACACCACTGCAACATGACAGCCAGAGAGCCCCATGTCTAGTCAGATCGAACCGTGGTACAACACCTGCCGAGGCCAACTGACGACGTGCCAGGCACCGTCGATCTGCCGTCCCTCGAGGGCGTCCGAGTCCGGGCACTTGACAGCTCCCCTGTACGCTGGCTGTTGAGTGGCTTACTGTTCCACTGCGACGCCGCGCAGACGCTTACCCAACGGCAAGGGATCTCCATTGCCGGATGACGAGTGATGCTGCCTGAACGCCTGGCCACCTCCGGTCGCGGTACACGTCTGTTGGCTAAGCCTCCCTTGTATACGACCATCCTCCAATCCCACGCACAGCAGAGAAGGCCATCCGTCTGATCACGGCTCCTGCCCAGACGCTCACAGGGTTCCCGTCGGCCTTCCGATGCTACCTGATGCCCTTGCAGTCCCGGATACTGTTCTCTCCACTCTGGCTACTGGTCGGCACTCGACCGCCACCAGTCTGGTGTCCCTTTCACCGACCCTGCTAATCTTCGGGCCACTGCTTCTGGCTCGGGACCGCCTGCAGGCACCCAGATCCAGTGGCTCTGCCTCCGCCGACCTGAGATCTTGGTCTCGACTTGCACCTGGCACGCTCTGCTTGTCGCCAGCGTCCAGGTCTTTGTATCCAGGTGCGGTACGGTACGACTTCCGGGTACGGTCCCCAGTGCATGGGTTGCGGCAAGGTTGGGCCCGGTCAGAGATCTCTGCCCATGATTTTCAGTGCCTCCATGGCCATCCGGCGACACACATCAGTGATCTTCCCAGCGACAACATGGCCTTCAGCAACGACCGTGATTCTGATGCTGTCCCATCAAAACTAGAGAGCCCATCAGGCCCTTCCTAGGACGAAATAGCACCTTCATATGGACCTCCAGGTGCAGGAGGTCCTGGACGCGGTAGGGGACCTTGGATGGACAATGTCATCTGGCAGTGCTCTATAGTAGAGGGGCCTACCATTATATTTGCGCACCATTCCAGGCAGAATCCCAATTACTTCTAATGGGAGGCGTTACGCACTACTTGTCCTGATCCGTCCTCCTCCTCTGCTCACTCGTCGTTCAGGTCTCCGGACACGGTATGCCAGCAAGGCGCCAGGCCAAAGTTGAAGCAGGCTAGGCGAATGCCCTACTCAGCCCGCCAAGATTGTACTCTGCAAGACCATTATAGCCTTGACGTGGCAAATAACCAGCCTTGCCTTCCATTAAACCTTGGTGGATAATGTTTATGGCAGCTCTCCCTGGATGCTCTGCCGTTAAGGTCCGCCTGTGGTAAGGGAAAAAGCGTGGCCAAGCCTCCTGCCTCGTATTAGCACTGTGTGAGCTATCAGGCCTTCAGCGTTTCAAACTTCCCGCGCGCGGCAGTGTGGCCGGCGGCAACATCGCCAAATGCTGCCGACAGGGACGGCCACATCAAGATGTTCGAACGGCCTATTCTGACGGTGCTGGTATTATCTGGCGGGCATTTCGACCTTACCCCTTGATGCGCTACAAGGCCGCTCTTGGCTGCCGAAGTACCATGGCTGCAAAGCTGCTTGACAGGAAAATCTTGCCAATGGGCAGGTGCCGTGCCCAGCTGAATCGAGCGTCTGGTAGACTCGCGCGACCTGGTCGACTCGGTGCTGGCCATACGAGCGCCACACGTGAACCACGGCACCAGGGTGGACCCATTCTCTCTTGTCCCTAGCCACTAGATAACAGTACCCCTGAATGCCGCTACTCTTGTGCTAGACGGCTCAGACGAGGTTCCCCTTTTGGCCAGCGGCGTGGCCGATGGTGGTCACGTAGCACGACCTGATTCCCAAGGCCCGGCTAGGCCCATTAAATGAGATGTCTGAAGGGTCCCTTGCATACCCCCGGCAACGACGATACTTTCGAATGGTAGTGCACCCTCTACACGTGAGGGCGGCAGTGCGTTACCAGTTACAGGGGGATCCATCTACTACTTCCTTTTGGGTGTGTTCCCAGTTAACCAGTTCACCTGGCTCCTACTGGTGGAGTTATTGGGTTGCATGCCACGTTCAATTTGTTCACCCCCCTCCCCCATGCGTCCCTCTTCAGGGTACTCCTTCGAGCATTCCTCTTACAAGGGTGACCGACACGTGTACGAAAGGGGCAAGGGGCTTCTCCCTTTATTCCCTAATCCAACTCGTAGGAGGTCTCAGACCTATCCACGTAGACCTACGCAGGACTCAAGCATAGTTTATGATAAGGTTGAGTTCGAGTATGGTATCCCTCGGACCAGTCTTCCATCTGTTGTGGGATCCTGGAGACTGCGTTATGCCCCTCGTATTGAAGGATGCATTACTTCACATTTGCCATCTTCCCTCCGCCTAGGAGATACCTCAGCATTTCTAGTCCCAGACGTTCGGTCTTTCCAGTTTATGGTCCGCTCCTGTATGGTCCTTTCTAAGCGCTACAGGCTTAACAAGTGTTATGGCGTTAGTCGCACCCACTCTGCCGATGTTCGGTTATGTGCTTTTCCGGTTATGCTGGACTATTGCGTCTTATCAGAGGAGATCCTGAGACCAAGTCACTCAGCATGTGGGCGATCATCAGGACCTATTCACATGTCTAGGCCTGATTCACTATGGAACTCCACTCTGGTTACCCCACGCAGAGGTTTAGACTTCCTAGGAGCATTATTCCTGGACTCCGACCTAGCGGAGCGGGCATGCCACTTACCACAGCCCGCGTTTTCAGCGATTGGCAAACATCATCCCGTCTGCACAGACTTTCCCAACGACTCCGCTCGCACTTGTCTCAGTCTCCTGTCCGGTCCCATGGTGCCTGCAAGTTTGTAACCCCCCCCCTGCCCCAAGCATCCGCCTCTGCTCCTCTCCAAGTTTGGCTCAATCGGCCCGTATCCGCTCTCGCTCTATCCGGACAGGCCCCGACCCCGCATGGTCATGACTAGTCCCATTCCTGCGCCCTCCCCACTACGTAGCGCTCCGCCTAGAATGGTGGGCTAACTCCCTCCCCCTGGTGTGTGTCCGGCAGGGATGCCGTTTCCTCTGCTGCCCAGCCCCCTCGCTGTCCCTGTACGGACAGAATGTCCTCTCTGTGGCTTCGGTGGGTGTTCTCTCGTGTGCCGTCACCTAGCTGAGGCCTTAAGCGCGTATTGTTCTTTCGAGGAGTACTTCCACATCACTGTCCCAAAATAGGGAGTCCGCCTGGCTTGTGCCAGGGGTTCGCAGCAGTGCGAGGCCCATGCTGCCGTTCTCAGCTGGTGTTCTCAGTGGTTACAGTCCCAAACACTGGCCATTCTGCTCATACAACCAGGGAGAATGGTTCCTCCCTTTTTTCACATCTTTTTTGTCAGTGAGACCATTCCTATCTCTGGCGACTTTTTGCATAGCTCCACTCGATAGATACTTGGTAACGTCCTTTCTCCCAGGCGTTTGGACGCCTTGGCGCATAACTCTAAGCAGGTTCTTTCTGTCTCACGTGTTGTCGCTCTTTGCCCATGCTGATGCATTCTCGTTGCCCAGACGTGCCGTTTTTTTCCTCCGGCTGACCCTGTTCGCTTACCGCTAGAGAACAGGAAATGTCCTAGGTTCTGTCCTGCCAAGGTCTCTCCCTAGGATCAATTCGCGCGCTTTCCTCTGCGTGGAAGGGAGCATTTTTGCCCTTCCCACCATTCCCCTCGCCCCTCCATTGGTCCTGCTCAGACTTCTCATGGGCCAGGGCGCGCTCATCTATCATCGGATGATCTCCAGCCGTAGGTCAGGCAGCGTGATAAAACCACGATTGCTCGACTGTCAATAGCTCAATCCCAATTACGCCCTGCCCAACTCTCACCCATACCTCATAACTCAGGATAACGGCAGGCTTCGCCACCCGCGGCCTGAGTCTCTTCACTCATGGTGTGGCTGCTGCCTGTGACTAATTGGTTCTGGGGTGCAGGAAGCTTCCACCGTGGTCACGTACCTGCCAGTGAGCGTTTCTCTAGGCTGTGAAACGCTTCGATCTTACTCTCTGCTGAGGTTCGATCCCCTCTATTGGTTCAAGAGCGTCGCCTTCTTGATTGTGCCGCTCCTCGGCGCTGCGAGTACTCCCTTCTGGACTGCTGTCTCTGACACCGCGGCCCCCCGCCCGGCACTGCGCCGAAAATCCTGCCCTGCAGTGTCATCGCTGAGGGTCACTTAGCAGCCATCTGTACCTCTCCCCAGGTCAAGCGGCATTCGGAGTATGTGTTGTGTCATGACCATTACGCAGGCGCAGTATGATGCCCTGGCGGTTGCCATGGCGCCACGGGCAACTGCTGCTTGGCGATCCACGATCTCTGTTATGCGAATGCTCACAACCATATCAGCTCTCACCATTAATAAGTATCACAGATTCTCTAATCTTCGTGCCTTTTGCATTCCCTTCGCGGTTCCGTGCTATATTGCTGTCTTTTGCCAATGTCTGCAGCATCATGCCCTCTATGGGATAACAACGAACTAAGCCTTTTTGGCGTCCTCATTTAGCTCCGAATTCCATTGGGGACCTTACATATCGCTTATGCTCAGTATTTAACAACAGAATATTGGTAGCTCGGCACCTAGCCATGTGCACTAAAATCTATTCCTTAGAATCTTGCCATTTATATAAGAGAACATTTTCCAACAGGATATTTTACCTGTTTACATTCCATAGCATGCAGGCCTGTAATTACGCTCCCCTTTCATCGAGGCTCTACAAGCGTGAAATATTAAAAAATCGTGAAGCCTTGTTCCGGCCATCTATTTTCACGCATTCGGAGGCCGGGATTTGTTCAGGGGCACAGCCAACCACTCTCCAACATGCACAGTAGGTGATTAAGACGACGCGCTACCTCCGATCAATTGTTCCCATAGCTGTTGGACTAACATGCCCCTTTCTTCTCCCTGTTCCTCGTGTATGCCAGACAGCTTATCCCTTATCTCCTGCAGGTGATGGCGCGTGCGGACTTTGTATGTATCATGGACAGCCTCTGGTCAGCTGTAGAAGAGTCTGGGAAACGATGCTCAGTGGCACTTGTTGAGACTTTATCTGATAGAATAATTTCGTATGATAGTGGTAATAATGAGTCTCCATCGAGAAATTTTTCCAAGCTCTCCGCCGTGGTTTGTTCACTACTGTTTACACTCGCATGTCGCGGGTGGGATTTAAGACCTGAATTCCTACACATAGAAGCCGGCTCTATATCGGTCTGAGCTCTAGTAGACTTAAGGTGTGTGGTATGTTTGAATCAGCAGGAGATAGATGCAAGATCGAGGGTGGGGTTCTCATAACTTTTTCATATATGTTAACCGATGACCCCTTTTCCAATCTCTAGCCTTTAAGAGCACATGGGGACACGATGTCGTCACTCCCCTCTGATTACTAGAGTTAAACACGAGTTTAATGTATATTTAACACCATTAGTAAAATGTCTGGAAGTGCATTAGTTTGCGAGGTTGGTATGGTTGACAGCTTTTTGTTTATAACTTGTGATGGTACGATAAATATGCACCTCATGAATCTCGCCTGTGAGGTCCACGCCCCCCAGTTTTGAGAACTTCCTAATCAAGAGGGATGTAGAGGAGGGGAACGTTTTTGATGAGTCTACTGCAAGTCTCTTGAGGCTGCAAAGGAGATTTGTTACTGTGCACTCCCATTGTGGGATTATGGAGCGATTAGAGGTGCATGGGCGCACTCACATCGCGGCTCACTCCCTGTCATCTGTATGTCCTCTGTCTTGGGTTAGCAGACCGGAAGAGGTCCTACCTGTTTCCTCTTCAGAGGTACTCATCTTGGGTGGTGACATGCACGCCACACTTGTTATGATTTGGCTCACATTTCCCCCAGCCACATCACCATGCTTCCTTCCAGGGCCTGCAGGCTTCATTGCCACCTTTGACCTGACTTTCGTGTCCTTGCTTGACTAGACTACCCGAATCTATTCGCGAGCTGCGATGTCCGTCTCTGCATACTCCTTGCTTCGCATTATGCTCTTGGCTTCAACATCAAGAGATGCTGCAGCCTCTGGCCTCAGCGTTTTTACATTCATGCCTCCTACATTTCAACTCCGACACCACTGACCTACATAGGGCCTTGGCAGTTCGTACTGGAATATGGATATGAGCAATCACACGAAGAAAAGACGGTTACTCACCTTTGTAACTGTTGTTCTTCGAGATGTGTTGCTCATATCCATTCCAAACCCGCCCTCCTTCCCCTCTGTTGGTGTAGCCGGCAAGAAGGAACTGAAGGGTGGCTGGGTCGGCAGGGGTATATATCCGGCGCCATAGCGGCACCACTCCAGGGGGTGCCCAGCTGACCCACCGAGTGTTGCTAGGGTAAAAATCTTCCGACGAACGTGCTCGCGGCGCACGCACACCTAACTGGAATGGATATGAGCAACACATCTTGAAGAACAACAGTTACAAAGGTGAATAACCGTCTTTTTCTGGTAGGACAGGAATACAACCAGTTCAGGGTATTCCTTTTCGGTCTGGCAACATCTCCCCGGGTCTTCACAAAGATCTTCAGTGGTGGTAGCAGAGATGAGATGAAACAGCTACGTTGTCTTTGGACAATTGGCTTCTAACAAGCAGATCCCATCTGGAAGCTTAGTTGTCAACCTTGTCTTTGCTCTACCTCATGGTATCCTTGGGAAGCTGCATAAACATAAAAAGTCAACTCTGACTCCTATGCAGCTCCGACTTTTTAGGGGCAACCCTGGATTTGACCACAGCAATAGCCTACCTTCCTGCAGGCAGACTGCATGCTATGAGCAGTCTGATAAACCAAGTCACTTTCAGACCCTGAACAACAATCCAGGTCTCTTTGTTAGGCCATATTGCCTCCTGTACCTGTGTAATGTGCCTACTAGGCTCCATCACCGTTGTCTGGAGGCCTGGCTATGGTCGATTTACATATGCCAGACAGACACAGCATGAACAGTGTAGTGACAATTGCCATCAATGTCAGGGCATCACTAATCGGGGGGACAAACCCAAAACGTGTAGTGGAGTATTTTTCTTACCTCCCAGACCTGACATCACATGACAATAATCATGGACACATTCCTCATAGTTGGGGGAACCCCCATAGGTGGTCACACAGCACAAGGTACGCAGATGCTTTGGGAGGCCTGGATGCATATCATTCTCTTGAAACTAAGAGCAGTTCGATGTGCCTGCAGCGTATTCCTCCATCCCATATGACCCTGACATGTCTGGATAATGCCAGACAACATGATGACCATCTTCTATATAAACAAAGAGGGGCAAAATCCCTCTCGTGCATAGAGGCAGACAAATTATGGAACTAGTATATCCAGAACCACATCACAATTTCTGCAGTATTCCTTCCAGGGGCTCAGAACACACTGGCAGACAGCCTTGCTAGGCATCTTGCCACTAATCATGAGTGGAAACTACATAATTCAGTGCTGAACAACATCTTACTCAGTGGGGAACACTATCTCTCAACCAGTTTGCCTCTCAAATGAACAAGAAGTTCAACATATATTGTTCCAGAATAGCACAACATCAAGATTCCAAGGGTGATGCCCTCCTGTTGTCCTGGATGGGCCACTTGAAGTATGCCTTCCCTCCCACCCCACTGCTACCCCACTTTCTGCGGAAGATTTGTTATGACAAAGTATAATCATTCCATTGTACCGAATTGGCCCAGACATTGCCCCCTAATGTGGATTTTCTAACTCAGAAATGATTTCCCACTTACCATTGACAGTCCAATGTTCCAAGCTTCCAGAGTGTGAGTGCCACTTGCTTCTCCGCTGTCAATGCAGCTCTTATTCTGGTGTCCTTGCGCTGGTGGGCTAGGGCAAGCTCAACATACAGATCCACTAATGTGGCCTTTCACATAGAAAAGTTTTTTTTGCAGCCACAATTTCCCGAATGGCATTGCACCTGACTGCAATGCGTGGCATACTGGGATACCTACCTGTGATGCAACACTCTGCATTGACACAAGCTCTCTTGCTGTGTATGCATGGCGCTGACACAAACCACCACATATGCATAGACACGAGTGATATACCAACTTCAGTGGCTGTATGCCAATGTAACTTGTGTCGACCAAAGTTTATAGTGCATAGTTGGCCTAAACGTATGTATGGTAAGGGATTCTCTCTTGCTTTTTGGAATAATTGGAGATGGAGGAGGGAATGTTAAAGTTGCCTACATTACCTAAACTTTGTGTATCTGTACTTCCTTTTACATGACTTTAAACATAGCTGACTTGAGTCTTTGAGAACTATGACGTTCTCAAGGTATTTTCCCAGCTAAGTAATGGATATTGTAACCTCCTATTTTTTAACCTAGGAATTGCCTTTTATGTTGAACATTCTAGAATTTTGTGAAAATTTCTGCATAATTTATAATGAGTTAAACCTGCTTCTCTGTAGACCTACCCTTACATTCTTTCTGATGCTTTTTCTCTCACTTGCCCTGAGACTTACAATCCTGGGCCAGATTCACAACCTGGGTTATGACCCGTTTGTACCACTCAGGTAGTGCAAAAAGACCCAGCTGCAAATGTCCAGCAGAGAATTACTCTGTCAGAGAACTCCTTAGAGGTGCATCTGTGCCACAGCCCCCTCTTCTGCCCCAGTCCCGGGTGTGGGGAGGAAGGAGGTGTGGCATTTCTTCACCGGCTTAAGGGCCCATTACGGAGCTTTAGGCCATGTGCACTATCGGTGCTGTAGCTATGCTACTGGAGTGCTGTAATGTAGGCTCTTCCTTTGGCAATGGAAGGAGTTTATTCCATTGCTGTGGATCCGTGTTTCCCAAAGCTGGGACGCTGCTTGTGTAGGGAAAGCCCTTGGCGGGCTGGTTTGTTTACCTGCCCCGTCCGCAGGTTCCACTGATCGCAGCTCTCATTGGCCACGGTTCACTGCTCCAGGCCAATAGGAGTTGCTGGAAGTAGTGCAGGCCAAGTTGCTGCTTCCAACAGCCCCCATTGGCCTGGAGCAGTGAACCACAGCCAGTGGAAGCCACGATCGGCAGAACCTGTGAATGGGGCAGGTAAACAAAGCCCCTGGCGGGCCAGGCTGGTTTCTCTAAACAAGTTTGGGAAACACTAATATAGGTAATCCATCACCCCGAACATCAGTAACTAGGTCAACGGAAACATTCTTCCTTGTATCTATCCATCTCAACACAAGTACTAGGTCATCATAACTACGCTGCTCTGTGGTGAGAATATGTCAATCTAAATTTTAAGAGTAGACCAGACCTAAATTGTACATACATTGACCAGGATTTAGGGTGTGAGAGTTCTGAAAAGGAACGGTCCATTGAGGCCTTGAAGCCAGTGGTAGAATTTACAACCCTAGTAGCAGCTTTACATTTCATCAGGGCCCGGGCAGGCCATAAAAGTCAGCGAGGTGGAGTCAGAACCAACTCCCAGAAATTCCCACCACTTCCTGTGCTAAGCAAACCTTGGCATATGAAAGAATCTAATTCCCCAGGTCATGGTTTTCTCTGTATGATCCCTGTCAGTTTCCTAGTAGCTGTTTCACTCAGCTGGAAATGCATTGGCTTTCAGTGAATTTTCAAGTAGAATTCAAGGCGTTGGATTTAACCTAGAAAGATCTAAGTAAAATTGAGATAAAAATGTCTTTTGTGGACAAACCCCAAATGGTTGTGCACCTTGTTACCTGAGAGACTTCCGCTTTCTTTGTGCCATACTGCCACTGCTGAAATCAGCACCAGAGGTGCTTAAGCTGGAGCCCCCTGAATATAAACAAGAGGGTGCTGGCAGCAGGATATTCTTTGTGAAGGGATTTCAATGTTAGAACTCTTTCCCCTCTCACTCCCCTCCCTACCATCCTCTACTTTGGCCCTGGCCAGTTTATCCTTCTGAATACTACACATCCCACACCAATCTTTTTATCATGCTGTTGTAGAAGGGGTTATTACAAATTGTCCCAGGACCCCAATGTTCACCTGTCTGTTGTGAGTGAACCTAATTTCTGGGTCACACTTGCTTCCAAGCCAACTGGGTCTGGGCAGAGTCTAGTTGCTGTTTCTAATTCTTGGAAGTGAAGGCATACTCTCAGGCTTAGGCCTCTTGTTTGATGCCCTTCCTTGGGACATTGGACACTGCCATCTAGCCTCTATAGACCCCCAAACCAGTGTCTAAGGACTCCCAGGCCCCCTCAGTTGCTTACACATTCTCCTCCAGAGCTTCACCTAGGTTATGGGCACTCTGGGCTTCTAGTTTAACCCCTTTGGGGACAATGTGGACTGTCACATGGGTTGGCTGTGGTTAGGGGCTATGGTTGAAATCTATGGATTGTCTTTTATATTGTATTTTGTTTTATGAGATGCATGCCTATGGATCAGAAGGTTCAAACTCAATCAGAAGAAAGGACCAGGTTTGATTATGGTTTGTGGCCAGGGCTATAAATACAGTAATTCTTATTACTCCTCAGTCCACAGTAGATTCCTGACTGATATCAATGAGAGGTTTGTACAAAGACCAAGAGGAGACCAGAATTCAAGAAGTAACTATTTTTATTTATTTAGTACCTTATTGTCATGCTCTGAGAGAAAAGTTGCACCCTGTTATGCCACTGCTACTTTTGCTCTTTGTTTCTCTTTCTTCACCATCTTTCTTTGGCTGTTTCTCTCCCTCTTCTGTTTCTCCCTCTGCTTTTTGCCCCGCTCCAACAACTTCCTGCGCCCACCTCTTGCAAACTTCACTCTCAATCTTTTTTCCATTACATCTGCTTAATTGATCAGTAGTGGAATAGCTAATGTTGATATTGAAGGTGTTATTGCTGACTTAGGGATTCAAGCCCCAATGCAGTTTATGGCGGACATGGGAGTTCTTACATCTGACTTGGTGTTTAGGCTGCCTGGAGATTCAGGCAAACATGACATCAGTTTGTACTTACTATGCAATTGGAGGGTTATGTCTGCAGCCAAAAGAGCTCGAAGCTTTTTTTTTTTTCTTTCCTTCTATGGAATCTCAGATTATGCAGATTCTGATGGTGCCATGCAAGTCACATCTATGATACACCCCAAAACAGATATTTATGAACGTTTGAAGAAATGAAGCTGTCAAGGTTTCTTTCCCCACTCTGAACTTTTAGGGTATAGATGTGGGGACCTGCATGGACACTTCTAAGCCTAATTACTAGCTTAGCTCTGGTATACTATCACCACCCAGAATTCCAGTGTCTGGGGCACTCTGTTCCCCTAAAATTTCGTCCCCTCCCAGGGTTGCCTGGAGGGACTTCACCAATTCCCTGGTGAGTCCAGATCCAATCCCCTTGGATCTTAAAACAAGGAAAAATCAATCAGGTTCTTAAAAAGAAAGCTTTTAATTAAGGAAAGAAAAGGTAAAAATTATCTCTGTAAAATCAGGATGGGAAATGCTTTACAGGTAATCAGATTCCTATAGACCAGAAGGGCCCCCTACCTTAGGTTCAAAGTTACAGCAAAACAGAGTAAAATCCTTCCAGCAAAAAGAAACATCTATAAGTTGAGGGAAAAAATAATGACTAACACGCCTTGCCTGGCTAATTACTTATAAGTTTGAACATGAGAGACTTGTTTAGAAGATTTGGAGCCTGGATGGACGTCTGGTCCCTCTTAGTCCCAAGAGCGAACAACAACAACACAAAAAGGCACAAACAAAAGACTTCCCTCAGCAAGATTTGAAAGTATCTTGTCCCCTACTTTGGTCCTCTGGTCAGGTGTCAGCCAGGTTTACTGAGCTTCTTACCCCTTACAGGTAAAAGAGATATTAACCCTTAACTATCTGTTTACGACAGAAGCCCTTTCAGTAAGAGCCTATCATGAAACTCGCTATCAATTAATAAATTCTACCACTGTCCCCTTTCTACCAAAGAAAGTAGTTAAGAGCACCACCTTTCATCAGAACAAATCTTGTGAGGAAATACAAGACCAGTAGGGAAACAGGAAACATTGCAGATAGTACCTTTGTCTTCTCTGTGCTCTTTTTTTAGCCCATTCTCTGTAGTTCCCAAAACCATCGCCAAATTTCCCTTCAGCTTCACACAATAAATATGTTCTATGGGTTTTCAGGCACATCAGTCTTTGGCTTTCAAAGTTAAGAGCCTTATAATATTGTGTACATAGGTGCAATGTCTGTACAACTGCACTCTTCTATCAGCAACCTCTCGGGGCAAGAGAACAACAGGGGAAAATACCAGAAGAATGAGAGGACCTATCATTTATGTTTTCAAGGATCAGGTTCAGAATCCTTCCATCTTGCAGTATTAAAGTTTGGCACTAGGAGGCATCTGAACATCAGATATATCCAAAGAGCTTAGCAAACTAGGAGTGTGTAGAAACCTTGCATAGAATTTATTAGAACTACAGTAAAGCAAGTAGAGCTTTAGATCCATTTGTGAGACAGAGGCCCCTTGGCCCCTATTTCTTGGAAACAGCTCTCACTTTAGACTCTACAAATGTACTACACCAAACACATCTTACATGATGTTTGTCTGTAGAGATTAACATCTGTCTACAGACAGCTTGTAACTTGTCAAGACTCAAGCATTGTGAGGTGTAAATGTGGGCAATATTTAAGGAATAATGTATTTATTGAAAGCGTTCCTTATGGACTGGAATAAAAATTAGTTACTAGGGGTACTGTGTCTGAGGGTTTGTCTACACTGTCAAATTTTGCCCCCCAAAACTGCCTTTTGGCAACATTGTACACACTAAGATAGGACTTTTGTCGCAAAAACCGCTCAGTTTTGGTGACAAAACCCTTTCACCCCTTTTGTCTTTTCCCCTCTTGTTATTGTTGACAAAAAGCCAGTGTAGACACTGCTGATTGTTTTGTCGATAGAACTGGCTTCTGCCAGTATCCCACAATGCCTGCCCTGATTGCTCTGCTCAGTGTTTTGATCTCTGCTGCTCTGTGGGCATGCGCCCCTCCCCTTTCAAATCTCCAGGAAGTATCTGTGTGCTGCTTCGTTTGGGGAACAAACAGAGAGCAAATCATTGGAATGCTCCTGTTCTGCCTCGCCTTAGGAACACAGAAGCAGGCAGCCCACTGCTGCAGGAGGAGGGGGACAGACTGCTGAACTGCTTTGCCATTCCTCAACATGAAGAGCTCACAGAGCTGCTCAAGATACTGCTCTCAGCAGCTGAAGGGGCTGTGGGAGAACTCAGAGAATCCCAAGATGCGCAGCGATTAGCTCTTCCTTCCCACAACACTGCACTGTGGGATACATACCTATGGTGCATTGCTCACCCTGTTGATGATGGTGTCCCCCATGTGGACATAACCTATTGACAGAGGGAGCAGGTGTGAACACTCTTTGGAGACTTTTGTTTTGTTGACATTTGGGTGTCGACATAAGTTTTGTCTACAAAACTTGGTAGTGTAGACAAGCCCTCAGGGATGACCCATTCATGCAGGGGGAGTTGTCACCCAACCCTGTTTTAGCTGGGGAGGTAATGCAAAGCTCAGGGCTTGGCTATACTTGTGAGTTAGAGCACATTAAAGCAGCCCCGGGCACCCTAGCTCACTCCCTGTCCACAATGGCAAGGCATGTAGAGCGCTCTGACTCCAGGGCTAGAGCGCTCCTGGTACTCCACCTCGGCAAGAAGATTAACACTTGGTGCACGTTGGCTGAAACACCCAGGTGTCAGTGTGAACAAGGTGTTGCATTACTGCGCTTTGATCAGCTTCCATAAACATCCCATAATCCCCTTAAGTCAAGTGGCCACTCTTGTCATTGTTTTGGAATTGTTGCAGGAATGCCAATATGCCCTTTGAAAGCTCTGTTTCTGACAACCGGCATGCTTATCTGCTCCGAGACAAAGCAACCATTACTGTAGAATGCTGTGTGTGAGAGAGAGAGAGGCGAGGTGGCTGTTGCTGTCTGAACTTACAAGACAGCATGCTGACATGCTTTCACCTGCCCCAAACCCACTCTCTCTCCCCGCCATACACACAACACACTCCATGTCACACTTCACCCCAGCCCCCTCATTTGAAAAGCACGTTGCAGCCACTTGCATGCTGGGATAGCTACCCAAAACACTGCTCTCTGTGGCCATTGCAAGAGCTGCTAACGTGGCCACGCCAGTGAGCTTGCAGCTGTCGGTGTGGACCAATTGCAACGCTTTCCATGTTGCTCTACAAAGGCTGGTTTAACTCAAAGCGCTCTACATCTGCAAGTGTAGCGATGCCTTCAGTTGTTTAGCCTTGCTCCCTCCCAAGCCTACCAACGGGAACCCATCAGAGATAACCACAAACAATTGAAACCACTTTGAGGTGGAAAAGGATCATTACAACAGACAGAGGTTTGCCCTGTCTGAATAGAAACAAAAGGCTGTTTTCAGTATATCACACAAGGGGGAGAAACATTTTGGATCCATTCACTGAGGAAGTCCCCTGAGGGGCAGAGGGGCTTTCATGAATGTTTGGATCCTGAGTCTTGTGAAACCAGCCAGCTCTACAACAGACTGAAATTTGCAGGGAAAACTTACTTCGTATATTGATAAGTCTACAAGGTATGCAGTTTGGTTTTTGTGTTGGAACCCCTTACTTTTAACATTTTTTTTCTAGTTAAATTTTTATTTTCACGTAAATCAACGTCTGTTTTATTATCAGGGCTCAGAAGTGCTGAGTGGTTTCCAAGAGCGATAGTTTAAGGTAAAATTTGTAAACTGGAGTTCCCTGCACCTTGGGGTGTGAAAGAGCTGGAATTTCTGTGAATAGCCAGTATCAGGGGATGGAGATTATAGGGGACTGGTGTGCACCTCTTGTTAACCTGCAAGGTGAGGTTAGGGCTGGCAATTGGCAAGGTGAGTGCTTGAGTGTCTGAAAGGCTGGTTGTGTTAGGAAGATGACACAGAGCCAGGGATAAGCAAGACAGCTTCCTTCATGCTGCAGGCAAGGTGTAATATGGTAACTCTCAGTCCTGGGTCCCCTGAGAACCATCACACAAATTACAGCAGTTTGAGTGGGTACATATGCAGGAATGACAGTATATACGTCAAAACTGTTGAGGCATCCACTGTAGTTCACCATATTGTTCTTGTTCTTCTCAAACATTAATTCAAAAAGCTGTAAAGGAGTTTTGTTTCATAAAGTAGTGTCTAATTCCACTATCAGTCTAGGCCCATACATATTGTTCCACTTTGAAAGTAAATACTTGGATCTTCAGCTGTTTACAATTTTGTTATTTTACTATAGGTCCAAGTAACCTACAGTGGCTGTCTACACTACAACTGCTACAGCAGCACAGCTCCAGGGTACTGTGGTGTAGATGCTTCCTCTGTTGATATGTTGGGGGTTTTCTGGTGCCGTAGTTAATCCACCTGTCTGAGAGGTGGTAGCTAGATCAACTGAAGAATTCTTCCATTGACCTAGCCATGTATATCTACACCCAGGATTGGGTCAACCTAACCGCAGTGCTCAGGGCATGAAATTTTTCACAGCCCTGAGCAACCCAGCTAGGTCAATCTAATTTTTAAGACCAGCCCCTAGGGAAAAACTAGATAAAAAATTGGCTGTCTCTCCTTTTCCACTTCAGCTGGGTCCAGACTGGAGTTTTTGGTCTTCTTGTTGTAGTGTATGTTCATCACTACCCTTCTAAATGCTGCTGGCCATATCTCAGGTTCGTTTCATATAAGGTTTCTAAGGTGAATTAGACACAGGCACAAAAGGTTTGTGATCTGGAACATACTTCAGTGATGTTCATTAGCATTAGTGAGTGTGTGCTGGACAACTTGCGTGTGGGGGGGAGAGAGGGGAGCTGAGAGCCACTGAACCAAACTGTAAACCTTACGTATGATGGAAACCACTTCAAGCCGCACCCCCAGTTCCAGCACCTATGACTGTAAATAGTCTGAGAGCTGCCTCTTAATAATAATAAATAATTACTAAAGACACCTAGCTTTTATAGAGAGCTTCTCAGCCTTTGATCTCACTTTTTTTCTGGAGCGGGCCAGGGGCTCTGATGACGCTACAGCAACAATAAATGAAATAGTCGGTAGCAAACTAAGCAGAAGAGAAAATAGCAGTGGTCGGATTTAACCATCACCCGGCCTGCCGGGGAGCGGATAAAGGCGAAGTGTGAGCCGATTTCCCACCCTAGTCAGAACAAGGGCCAAGCCCATCAGGGTGACAGCAAAGGGAGGCGCCTGCCAGGAAGCGCGCCGCGAGGCAGCCCCATATTTGGAAGGGAACCCAGGGAAGCGGGGGCGTGAGAAAGGAAAGCGGCTTTGCCGGAGCTGGGCTTCCCCTCCGCCGGGCGTCACTCGGGGCTGGGCAAAGCGCGCTGCTAGGCGGAGCCGCCAGACTGAGCGCCCAGAGCCGGACGGCTCCGCACGGCCGCTTGCTGCCCACGATCTTCCCGGCTTCGCTGGAGCCCCTGGCCGCTCGCCGCTATCCGCTTCGGGCGCGGGGAGGAAAGGGCCCGGCCGCTGCCTGCCCCGCCGGGAGGAGGCTCCGCGGCCAGCAGGCGCAAGCCGCCCCATGCTAGAAGGATGCTGGAGAGCGGCTGCAAGGCGCTGAAGGAGGGCGTGCTGGAGAAGCGGAGCGACGGGCTGCTGCAGCTGTGGAAGAAGAAGCGCTGCATCCTGACCGAGGAAGGGCTGCTCCTCGTGCCCCCCAAGCAGCCGCAGCCGGGGCCCCCGGCCGCCGAGCCGCCGGCCGCCAAGATCAAGGAGCTGCACTTCTCCCACATGAAGACGGTGGACTGCGTGGAGCGGAAGGGCAAGTACGTGTATTTCACCGTGGTCATGGCCGAGGGGAAGGAGATCGACTTTCGGGGCCCGCAGGAGCAGGGCTGGAACGCCGAGATCACGCTGCAGCTGGTGCAGTACAAGAACCGCCAGGCCATCCTGGCCGTCAAGTCCACCCGCCAGAAGCAGCAGCACCTGGTCCAGCAGCACCCTGGCCACCGCCTCCGCAGCGCCTCCAATTCCGCGTAGGGCGCCCGAGGGACCGGCTGCGGCCCAGCCCAGGTACCTCTCCGGGCTCCTAGGAATCCTGCCCCCTCCCCTGCCAGCCCCAGGGCGCCGGGGAGCGTGGGAGCTGCGGGGCGCCAGAGCTAAGCCGGGAATCCCCGGATCCCTCGCTAGGGCGAAGCAGATGGGCTCCCAAGCGTTCCCAAGGCACTGGGAGCCTTTACAAATCAAACCATCGCCCACTTACCGGCCTGGGACTCCGTCTGCCTGGGGGAGCGGGAAGAGTTTTCTCTGCTCCCAGCCCTTTCCTCCTCCCCCGGCACCTTCGAGGAGTTTCAGAGACAGCCCCCCGGGGAGTGCGGCTGATTTAACGCTGCCTTTTGTGCCGCGGGTGAATGGTTTCCGAGCCCTGGCCTGTCCTTATGCGCTCCCCCAGGAGCCCATATGATCTTCCATCTCCGGCCCATCCCTTTGTGCCTGGTTCACTGTTGCAGGACGGTGCACCTACCATTTGTCATTCAGAGAACTTGTTCCAGGCACAGGCAGGTTGGCTATCTGTGCACATACCGTTTGTCAGCTCATTCCGATTCCCTTCCTTCTGTATTGTCGTATCACAGGTTGAATCCAAGCAGCACTTCAGGAAGTGAGACTGATGAGCAGCACATTTCTGTTGTGAACATATTTCAGTGGATCGACAAACTTGGCAAACCGAGGACAGCCGCGGAACAGGGAGACTGGAGAGCGTCAGGTCAACAATCTGAAAACCCAGCGAGTTTTCTGCACAATCCCTTCCTTGGTGCGGGGAAAACATTTCAAGTCATATGGACTCTGAGTATTATTTATGAACCTTGGAAAGGATCGTCTGGCATGATGGGGTTTCTAGGACACATGATGTACTGTAAATTTATTTTAAAGTGTTTTATTTTATGGTTATTTATTAGGGATTTTGTAAAAGGCTTATTTGCAAGACCTTTCTGAATGTAGGCCATTATCCAGAAATCAAATTCCAAATAGAAATTCAAAGCACACCTTAGCTCCCAGATATATTGCAACCTTTGGAGAGAGAGAGGGAGGTTGTGGGAGAAGTGAATGATTTATATGACCATGAATGTTGGGTGCTTTTCCACATGGAATGCAATAGTTTTCATTTCTCCCCAAAATACTATTTTAGAAACTGTTGTTGTATTAATGTGGAAAGTATAATGCGTGGTTTAGAATTAGGATGAAGATCTTAATGCACAAGAAATTGCTTCTCTCCAAGGGTTGGAACCTGATGTCAAGGTTATTATTCTTTTTTAACCATAAATATGGGGGAAGAGTATTACATTTTATACACAATTCAGTTACACAGAATTGATAATCTGATTCATTATTATTAGATAAAATACCTTTGTTTCATTTATCATATACAGCAGTTGAAGAGGGAACTCTGACCAATTTGATTTGTGATATGAGAATGTCATGTTAAAATCATATCAATTTTATGTGCTCGCTTATTTTGTTATGAAAATGGTTGTAAGAGCTGAGAACTATTTATTAAAACTTCTGTACATTTGAGTTCAGGGCTCTCTTGGTGCAGAAGGTTTATGAAAGGCCATGTTCCTGACCTTTTTCTGACAGATTTTAAAGCCCATCTTGTAAATGTCTTAAAGTGTTTAAATGAGTCATTTCAGTCATAATTTTCCTAAACTGAAAAATGCTATATTACTGAGAAAAACAAGCTTATTTTGGTGTGTAATATTACCAGACGTAAAGAGATGTGTTGGGATCTTGTCTGCATTGTGTTAATGAACTCCATGAAGTTAGAAAACAAAGTACTAGGCATATGTGTCTTCTTTCTCCTGTTGAAATCAATGAGAGTTTTGCTGTTGATTTCAGCATATGAGGTAACTAGACCCTGATCCAGAAAAACAAGTTATGCCCGTGATCATGTGCTTTACTGGATTGGGCCCTTAATGTGGTGGATCATTTCCCATTTTGCACTGCTGTAGTTAGAGCTCTTTGCTTTGAAATAAATAGGGAGTTGTCCTTAAAAATCTGATAGTACGATTCGGACTTTTATCGCTAAGTCAAGGTACAGAGCCTCAGCCATGGAACTATTTCTTTTTACCCACTCAGCAGGGAAATTGCTCTGCTCTGCCCGTTTATAAGCTATACAAATGTAAACAGAGACTAAATGTAATATGTTTAGAACTTTTGATTTGTAGCTTTACCTTAAAAAAAGACTGGATAAAAGAAATCATGAAAATGACACAGTGAGATCTTACCCTTCAAATGCAATGCTTGGTTTATCTCTTAATTTACTCTCCGTCTCATACTGAGGTCCAGTCCTGCAAGCTGCTGAATTCATTCTGCTCCCCTTTATCTTACAGGGCATTCAGGGTACTAAGCCCCTTCCAGGGTGATGGAACATTATTTAGCCCTGATCTGCAAACATGTAAGTAGCTCCATTAATGTCATTGAGACAACACATGTGAATAAAGTTAAGCAAGTGTTAACAGAATTAAGGCTCAGACCTGCAAACCCTCATGTGACCAGTCCCCAGGGGGCTATTGGAGTTCAAGCACTTTGTGGGGATCTATATTGACTGGATTGGAATGGCAGGTTACAATTGCCCTAAGAAAGTCATTCCTTTGAGGCTAATTGAAACCGAGAATGTTCAGCACGTTGCAGGACTGGACCCCCTCAGTCTAGGATGCAGGAAGGAAGGAGATGAAAAGATACCTTGCAAGTACAGCAGCTAGTTTTCACATCTCAATACATTTGCCATTCTCATTCTGCCAAATCTTAGGTGATTGTGCTGGAAGGGAGAGTTACAAAATAGACTGTAATTTGTAGTGGCTCCTTGAAAACCATTGCTCGTGACTGTGTAAAACATCTGCCTTTTAAAAAGTGCCTAAATATTGATTTGTGGAAAAACGTGACCTCTTTTTCAGAGCCATTAATTACAGTTTATCAGGTAGCTAATCCACTCTTTCAGATATACACCTATAGCACTGGAAATTCACCTATCAAAACATGCATTTAACCAGGTAAAGAATAAATGTAATTATTCAAAATATGTCTCTCTGTGATCCAAGATATGTATTTCCCTGGGAGATGGAGTCATTCCTATCCTATACAAACCTGATCCAAAGCCCACTGAAGTCAAGACTCCTTCCAGTGGTAGAAGAACTTCCATTGACTTTGGCAGGCTTTGGATCAGGCCCTAAATCATTTAATTTTATCATTTTCCCTCAAAGTGCTTCTGCTTTTAAAAACAAAAGAGGACATTTTTTAAAAGGTTTAAAAAACATTAAGGTTCTGTCTCAAACTGATGAAAGGCAGGACTTTCAAAATCAAGTCTGATGGCATCATTAGCTCACACTTTGATACATTTTCCCTCCAAGTTGAAATCAAAGTGTCCTCTTTCATGTTGCATGTCTTGGTTTATGTTGGGTTGAGACAGGTTCTCTCTGTATTATTTGAACATCTATCTTAAGTGTAATAATCTTTATCATGAACAAACTGTTGCTTGTTGATACTGCCAAATGTGTTACTTATTTCCCGTTATGTTGTTTAAAATGTTGCTGTCAGCCCAGGTGCTGCTGCGACAGGTGAGCACGTCACAAAATCCACTTCTGAGTTGGCATCTGTGCTTGTGGTATAAGTAGAAGGTCTAGCGGTTGGCTGGGCTGAGGGAGTTCACTTCCCTCAGCTCAGGATTGAGGCAGTGTGAGGCAGCTTGGCACATGCTGCTGCTCATGACATCCCAGTGTCAATAAGACTTCAATCTCTGAGGCATTCAATCTGGCAGTTTTCTCAAGTACTAAATTTACTATGCTCTTCTTGAGGACAGTAGCAATATAGACCAAAAATTCATCTGGATTTGGAAAGATAAATGTTTTTGTTTTGTTCTTTTCCTACTGAACAGTCTTCATTGACTCTACTTGGTTAAATATTGATTGTCACCTACATGTTCTTTGTCAGTGGTAACTACTCAAATAGGTCCAATGGGTCCTACCATTCATGGCAGAACAACATGCATAATCCAACTCAAGGTTCACGAGTGAAGTAAGCATGATAGCCCCTCCCTTTAATGGAAGAAGGGTAGAATGGGTGTAGGACTCAAATGAATTTAATAGAAAACAAACTACAGTGCCAGTGAAACAAAAAGAGGTGCTCAGTGTAGCTAGCAGCAGTGTGGAAAGCTGGTTAATAAAGAGATCGACCTTTTATGTCTTAGTAGAAGACATTGGTGCAAACTGAATGTGCCTGCATGTAAGGAGGGGCAGGATTTGGCAAGGAAATTCAAGCTGTGGTGACCATTCTATAGCTTAATACCTTTGTATTCAGAAACAAGAAATTCAACCAAATGTGATCTCCATTCCATCCTGAAGTAGCTCCTCTTCTTTAAAGTTCATGATCTGTAACTGCCGGCTTCTGACCATTAGCTGCAGTGATGTACCAAATGTTTTCTAGCATATCCCATCATTAGCTGAAATATTGGTGTTGTCAAATTTGTGTGTAAATACGACTCATAAATGATGTCTGAGAGACATGACTTATTTTTCATATTTTTCAAAATGCATTCCATTTCAAATAAAGAGGTATCTATTGAAATGAATTGGTGCCATGTTGAAGGAACTATCCTTTGGGGCTATAACTTCTTAGCTTACAAATGTTTAAAGGGCTGATCTAGAGCCCACTAAAGTTAATGAAAGTCTTTTCATTGACTTGAATAGGCTCTAGAAGAGACTTGTGGGTTTTTTTGAAAGACAACATGAGTTCACAACCACTATTTACCTAGAGCTTTCCTAAAAGAACAGCTGATTGAATTAACAGTGTCATCCAGTAACTTTTTGACATACAGCACAGTTGTAAGGTGTTAGGTTTTGTAGCTTGTGCATGGGTGGACTACTCTTTGATTTCAGTGGGGCTCTGCCTGGCACAGGAGTTCACCAACATGCAACAAGTTGCAGGACAAAGGCCTCCTCAGACTGTAATCGTTATCAGTGAGCGTGGTGATCTCTATGTATGAGGTAGAGAAGCTGGGTAAGAGTCTAAAGAGCAGCATGAGATTTGCCTTGTTGTTCTTCTATCAGCATCTAAAAGCAAGGGCAGCTCTAGACATTTCACTGCCCCAAGCAAGACGGCATGCTGCGGGGGCGCTCTGCCGGTCGCCAGGAGGGCGGCAGGTGGCTCCGGTGGACCTCCCACAGGCGTGGGACCGCTGTGGGAGGTCCACCGGTGCCATGGGACCAGCGGACCCTCCGCAGGCACGCCTGCGGGAGATCCACCAGAGCCACCTGCCGCCCTCCCGGCAACCGGCAGAGCACCCGCCGCGGCATGCTGCCCCAAGCTTGGCTTGCTGGGGCCTGGAGCCGCCCCTGTCTAAAAGCCTCTCATGGAATTTCAAGTAAGCTTTAAGTATCCCGGAAAGGACACTTCAAACATTAAGAGTATCCTCTTACAACAGCACTGGTTCCTTATATGTGACAAGGAATGATGTGTGAAAAGAAGAATGTGCAACTGCCACTGTTGCTTTTGGAGTGTCTGTGGAATGATAAGTCTTCAGGTGTGTCGAGCTGCCTCAGTGAAGTTAAGCTGTGTTACCATGACCTTTGATATTTAGCACTACCAATTATATTAAGTTCAGTCGCACAATTCGTTCTTTGGCTCTCTTGTAAGTATATATAACACACATTTGCCAGTCTCTTTTATTTGTGAGTCACCAAACACATCTGCTCTAATGTATATTTCAAGAGATGTTCAGGCCAAAATTTTCAAATATAGGTGCCTAAAGTGTAAGCACTTTGATTCATAAACAACTTTATTTTTAGGGGTGCCGAGTGCCCGCTTCTCCCTCTGAGCTGCTGGTGCCCAGCTACTTCTAAAAATCAGGCCACTTTTAATTAGGTGTCTGTAGATTTAGTTGCTTAAATGCTAAGCTCCTAAGCTTGAGAATGTTGCTTGCAGCTTTTAAAGGGTGGTATCAGCTATTACCTTGTAATTGTAGCTTGAAAAACATGTAAAAATATATTTAACAAAAAGGAATAGGAATACATAATAAAAGAAGAGTTTTGAAAAGAAGCTCAATCTATCAGCTTGACAAAGAGAAGGTTAAGGGGTGACTTGTCATAGTATCTACCTGGGCTACAAATATTTGATGCTGGGCTCTTCAGTCTAGCAGACAAAGGTGTAACAAGAGTCAATGGCTGGAAATCAAAGTTAGTCACATTAACAGCCAGAATTATTAACCATTAAAACAACTTACCAAGGGTTGCTCATGGTGGATTTTCCATCACTAGCAATTTTTAAAGCAAGATTGGCTGTTTTTCTAAAAGATCTGCTCTGGTGCAAACAGAAATTATTTTGGGGAAGTTCTATAGCCTGGGTCATGCAGAGTTCCCAGCAATTCCTTCTGGCCTTAAAACTCTATGAATAGTTTGTCATTTTCAGTGTTTCCACTAAAGATGACATTAATCTCTGTGTGTAGGGCACCACTTACAAGATCTATGCCCACTTGAGTCCTATATAAGTCCTATCATGCTGCCTTCAGTCAGACTTCAGTGGTAGATAGGCCTTGTGTGGGCATTGTGCACTGAAGTGAAGTTCATCCTACGTGAACTGGGTTGTTGTCTTTCTCCATAGTGGCAATCATTTTAATAATACCTTCCAGAGAGAGTTTACTTTGGTGTAAAGTAAGATGGAAAGAACACCATATAAAAACATTAGGATTCATTGCAAGATGTAAAGGTAGGATTTATTGGCCTGATCTGAAACCCACTGAACTCAATAGGAATCTTTCCATTGATTAAAATAGACTTTGGCTAAAGCCCCATAAGCAGACTTTTGCTGTTGTGCATAAATGCATATATGCATTTAAGTATTTTTATTCATGTGTTTTTTCTTTTGGTTTGTTTAGTTCTTTTGTGTGAACTTAAATTATTAAACCAGCTCTTAAATTCAGTCATTTTCTAAATGACTGAATTTAGAACAGTAACACTTTGATTCCTAAATGCTTTCACTATCACTTTGCCATCATTGTGAAAATAGTTGCTTCCCTTTTTTAAAACATGACACTTTCCCCATGATTTACTTGTTTGCAATTAGATGCTGTGATGAGAATAACTTTAATTATTCTGGGTTTTTGCTTTCAATTTCTACAGTAAAACTTGGACAAAGATAATTGGAACATGAAATGACTCGTGTTGTTTTCTAAGGGCTTGGCTATACTTGCGAGTTACAGCACAATAAAGGAGCGCCATGCACACTAGCTCACTCCCCATCCACGCTGGCAAGACATGTAGAGCACCCGGACTCTGCGGCTAGAGCTCTGCTGGTACTCCACCTCAGCGGGTGGAATAACGTTTGCTGCACCCCTGAATTTCGACTTCCCCTATGGTGATCTTCTGGTCTGGGAAAAAGATCCCAGCTTGCAGCTTCCTGAAGAGGCCAGTGTTCCGAAAGATGTGTGCATCATCCACCTTTCTGGGCCAGCCTGTGTTAATGTCAATGAAACACCTATGGTGATCCACAAGTGCTTGGAGAACCATAGAGAAATACCCCTTCCAATTAACATATGCAGAGGCTAGATGAGCTGGTGCCAGAATTGGAATATGCATCCTATCTGTTGCCCCTCTGCAGTTAGGGAAACCCATTTGTGCAAAGCCATCCACAATGTCCTGCGCGTTACCCAGAGTCATGGTTCTTCTGAGCAGGATGCGATTAATGGCCCTGCAAACGTGCATCAACACGATTCCAATGGTCAGCTTTCCCACTCCAAACTGGTTAGTGACCAATCAGTAGCTGTATGGAGTTGCCAGCTTCCAGATTGCAATAGCCACCCACTTCTCCACCATCAGGAAAGCTCTCAATCTTGTGTCCTTGCGCCGCAGGGTGGGGGCGAGCTCATCACTCAGTCCCATGAAAGTGGCTTTTCTCATCCGAAAGTTCTGCAGCCACTGCTCATCATCCCAGACTTGCATGACTATGTGATCCCACCACTCAATCCTTGTTTCCTGAGCCCAAAAGTGGCATTCCACTGTGGTGAGCATGTACATGAATGCCACAAGCAAACTTGTGTCGAATGCATTACTCGAGTCGATATCATTGGAGCCCTCACTGTCACTTTGGATCCTAAGGAATAACTTGACTGCCAAATGTGACGTGCTAGTGAGACTCGTCAGCATACTCCTCAGCAGTTCGGGCTCCATTCCCGCAGACCAAAAGGGAAGATAGAGTGCACAGTACAAAAAACATTGAAAGATGGTGCCAAATGTGGATGGAAGCACAGGGATTGCTGGGCTCTGAAGTGATGCATCACAGGGCACTGGGACAGGACCCAGAATGCCCGACAGGCCCGCCCCCTTCCCACAAGCCACAGCGCCGGAATGAGAAGAGGTGCTCTGTGGGATAGCTGCCCATAATGCACTGCTCCCAATGCTGCTGCAAGTGCCACAAATGTGGCCACGCCAGTGCTCAAGCAGCTGTCAGTGTGGACAGACTGCAGTGCTTTCCCTACTGCGCCCTCCAAAGGCGGATTTAACTCACAGCGTTCTACATCTGCAAGTGTAGCCATGCCCTAAGTGGAAATGACCTTTTAAAAACATAAACAGTCTTTTCACCTATGCTCTTTTAATAGCATCAAGAGTAATAAGAAATGACAACTTGGGTTCTTCTAAGCAATTTTATTTAACAGTTACAAAAAATGTTGGGGGAAGGCGGTGGGGTTTTGTTTTTTTAATATGTTTCTATCCATTGATTTCATTTAGAGATTTTGAATTGTGAAATATAGACACTGGAAACACGTTACCAGCCAACTCCCAAGTTTGCTATGCTCACAGTACTGCTTTCTTCTTATGAGAGTGGAAAACCTGAGAACTAAAGACTAAGGACTAGATCTTGCAAAGATCTGAGTACTCTCAAGACCTACTTACTTTGAAGATGATCGAGGGTGCTCAGCACCTCATATGAGTGCTCAGAAACCTGCAGGATCTTGACATAATTTTTCATTCTGAATTTACAAAGGAAATACCTGAATGATGTATCAGGGTGGTATTATTTCATAAATGAGCGCCAGTGCAAGGAAATCACTTTGCCAGATATAATGCTCTTGAAGTACCTATACCGTATGTATGCCCTGGCTTGATTGCCACACTTCTAAATTGTTGTTAGAAGACTTGGTAATAAAAACTAAGAAAGATGGTACTCCACTATATAGCTAAAAAAGAAAAAATCAAACCCAACCAGAATTATTTATTCCTCTATAGACAAATCACAGCCACTTTAAAAAGAGCAATCATACCATTCTGATACATAATCTACTAGTGTTATCCAGAGGTTGACACGATATGTCTGTTTGGCTATTACTTCGATGACTTACCTTTTGTTTAAAATGTACTGTAACAACACTGAATCTCTACATAAACAAAACAATACGTATTGACCCTACTTTGCAATTTTATCTTGCAATAGCTAATTTAATCTAGTATTGTTGATTACCCTAGTAAATATATATGGAATGACTAATCACTACAATAAAACATACAGTATTTTGTGGTTTGTATGTAAAAGTGCCAACATTACAACACATTTTGTCATCGTCCATTCCCAGTTTACAGCGAGATGAGGAAATCACTACTTTTGTAATAAAAGTCTTGGCACTATTTTGCAAATATTGCTGGTATATGTGACTGGCCATATGTTTTTGATCATCACTTATTATAGTCAAATGTTGGGTCAGGTTATGAGTAAAATGGGATCATCAAACTGATCATAGTTTTTTTTTTCTGTGCCATATGTAACTGAACAACTAAGTTTTTCCCCCCACTAGCATCTAATGCAATTTATGAAGATAAAATGCATTGTCTAATAAAAAGAAGGGTTCTAGAATTCTTTGACTCAAAGACCAGAAACAGATTAAAGGGCTGATCTGAAGCTGATTAAGGCAAAGACTCTCATTTACTTCACCAGGCTTTAGCCCTGTGTATAATCCTTACAGGAGTGCCTTCTTGTTCCACGCATTTATAGTATCACCATTTTACAGGCGAGGAAGCTTGGATGCAGAGAGTTTGAGTCACTTGCCCAGGGCCTCCCCGGAGTTACCTTATGTCACAGAGGAAGGACTAGATCCCAGATCTGCTGGACAGCCTGTGTTGAGCCTCTAATATCAGATAATCCTTCCTCTCCAGTCCTGGTGAATAAAATCATCTCTTTAACCAGAGAACAGGCATAGCACATGAAGCAACGTGTGCTTCCTTGCCAGTGTGCCGCGATCCACAGTGATGGAGTAGTTCATTCTCTATGCTTGTCAATGGACTGTTCCTTAGGCCATATTGAAGTCAGTTGAAAGACTCCCACTAACATCAAAGGTCTTTAGTTTGGGTCCCAACTTACGTGACTTTCTGCCACTTAGGTACCAGATGTGAAATCATTTGTGATGCAGATAATTGTGTGTTAGAAATTGGAGGGAGATGAGACCCAGAACAAACAGCAGAGAGCTTTAGGTTATGAAATCAGTATCTGGTTATTACCAACACTAGCCACTGTCCGACCAGTGAGCTAGGGGTGAAAGGGCCTGTAGATGATTACCAGTTCCCTGAGTGATTAAAGTCCCTTCATTTACTTCATATTCCAAAGACAAGTAGAGGTTATGAGCAGCATAATCATTTTAAATGATTATTCAGATATAAATCCTATCCTCACCTTGCTTTTTCAGTCATAGAACTGATTGAACTAACTGCAAATAAAATAGTTAAATAATAAAAATAGAATATTTTCCATATTTGTTTTGTTTAAGCACCCACCAGACAAAATTTGTCCACTTTGCTTTGAGCTATAAATTAAAAATATTGAGCTGAATTAATTTTGACGGAAACATTCATTACAAGTCTTCTCCCAACCCCCAGAAACTGTTGATGGAAACATAAGGTTAGGGTAGCTCATAGACAACAGGTTTATCTTAATCCACTGCAGAACATTAATGGAATTCTGCAAGGCTAGCTCGTCTGCTTTTGCAAACAGTCCCTTAAATTGTTTGCAGAGTTGAAAAATATTTCAGACACTCTCCTGTGCCTGTGAAGTTACTGCAATGTGCAGATGACCTTCCTAGAAGCTGCTGCTTCTTCTTTTTGGCATATAAAATAAGATGAACATAAGAAAATTATTCCTGAGAAAACCTTAAAGGAAAAGTTAATTTTTTCCTGCTTTTTAGCAGAATTTTATTAATGTTAGCAAATCATGAAATGATATCTTGAAACATAAATGCTCATAGTAGTCTGTTGTCTCATTTTATCATGGATTGTTAACATATCCTGTTTCACTAAGTTATGTTTCCCTGATATTCATTCCTAGTGATTGGCTTTTTAACAAAGTCACCACTCTTGTCACAAGGCAGTGGGTTGCGTACTTGTCCTTTATATAAGTGATGACTGAAAGATCAGCAATAGGAAAGTAATGCTGACAGCCTCGGTCTTTGACAGCAGATTGTCAGCATTCTTAACCCGGGCAGTGAAAGAGCCTGGGAAAAGTCTGCTATTTGTATGGAGTTCTCTAAAGAAAACTGTCCATTGGGAGCACAAGGAAATACAGAGGGATGGTCTGCTAATCAGTTTCCAACTTGGAGATTGAATCATAAACATGAAGTATGTATTAATGACACTGCAGAGCTAAAAGTGGATGATCATATTCATGGACCACAAGCTGAAGAGTTAGTAAATATGAGACAGAGATATCTGATGGTTGGCAGCATAATAATACATACTTTTATTTTCATGAGTCAGAGAAGGGATAGTAACTTGTAAGAAGAGGGGTGGGGGGAAGGGCTTAGTTTATTTTACAGTGTATGCGCTTGGATTAAGATGCCGTCATTGGTAGATCCCTGTTCAAATCTCTTCTCCCCCTCTGCCATAGGGGAGACCTGAACCAGGGTCTCCTGTAACCCAATTGAGCACCCCAACCACTGGGCTGAAAATTATGAGCAAGGGCGTCCTACTCCCCACTGTCATTCTGTGTAAGCTCACCTATAGGGGCCTGATCCAGTAGGTGAGCTCTGAACACACTTACAGGGTTGGACCCTGCAGACGAGTTACATGGAGGAATGCCATCATTCCCTGGCTCAAGCATTACACTGGGGCTTAGGCACTCAGATGCCTAGAAAGAGACAGTGATGCATGTGTCTGGTGGTTGAACCATAGGCACCTATGGAACTTTTAACCTGGAAACTTATGTGCCGAGTGAGTTGAGTTGCCCACACAGTTCAGTGGCAGCTGAGTGGGGGCTTTGTGCATCCCACGGGGGCCTGTATCTGGGATTCAGGTGTCTAATGTGACAGTTAGGCTCCTGAGTCCTTTTGTGAATCTAGCCCTTAATCCATATTTACCCATTTTCAAATGTTTTATTGCCTTCTACCTTTAGCTTTCAATCAGAATGGCCTGGGGTTAATGGTTAATTTTCCTAACTAAATGCCATTATTGTAAGGATTTTTAATCATCAACATTCGATATGTACTCGTTAAGATTGCTAGGAACCTCAAATCTAGCAACATTATTATTATTATTATTATTATTTCATTATTTTATTTTATTTATTATTATTTGTATCAGGTAAATAATTCAGTCTCCCCCTAGATTTGGATGTGTCTTGTTTTCTTCCTCCCTCCTTTGTCCATCCTTTCTTTGAGCTGAACACACAAGGTACAGGGAGATGTCTGTAGTACTTAATGCTAACTGCTGTTCCCAAGCTCTCTTCTTGTGTGCTGCACTGATGAGATTAGAGTCTTTCAGAAAGAAATCGTCCATTTCGATTGGCCTCAGGTATGCTGTGTGCTAGGTTTGCCCTTGAAAAATGAAACTTCAGCACAGCTGGGGCTTGCTCTTAATTCAGCTGTCGCAAGCCTCCCACGTTTTCGGCTGGGGTAGATGGTGGAAATGTCACCTTGCTTATGGTTGGGAGGGGTTGAAGTTGGCTTAATCAGTGCTTAATTTGTGCCAGAGCTGGCCAGGGCTGAGCCCCGGCACCTCTGGGCTTGAAGCATCAGTTATGAGTGTAAAAAAATTGCTTGAGCCCTAGCACCTCTTTCATTACAAATTAAGCGCTGCTTCTAATAGTCTTTTGGCATCTCCTCCTCTTAGGGAAGACGTTCCTGAGCCTTTATAACTACACCGTTTTTTGAAAGAAGAATCAAAAACCCACATCAAGTGATTCTAGTGGAGGTAAAAATCCTATGGTGACAATTTTGTGCTAGTGTCCTTCAGGGGTGGCCTATTTTCCACATTTGTATGCCAGAGTTAATTAAAAACTTTTACAGATATAAAGAGACTGGATCACTCTTCCTTTCTCACAGCTGCAAATGCTTCCTAGGTGCTATTGATGAAGGTGTAATCCATTTTGCATTTACAGCAGTCATATTTATTCTTCATTTTAATAGTGATGGCCATGGGCAGCAGTCAACTAAGGGAAACTGAAAGCAAGGAAGATTTTCAGAGCACTGTTTATTTGTTATGTGGCACTTTCAAGAGTTCCTCTATACTTGTGTCTTATTCTTGCCTTTCTGTAACCTCTTGTTTTAAGCAGCAGTAGCACAAGGCTCAGAAGGTGCCTGATCCAAAGCCCATTGAAGTCAGTGGGAGTCAAGATCTCAGTGCATAAGATTTGGGGTACATTTTGGAAAGTAAATGCTGTTATAAGCCATACTATTCAGCAGTATATTTAGGTGTGGAGAAATAGACAATTGGTTGCAACAGGCATAAGGGCCCTGATTCATCAAGGTACTTACAAGTATGCCTTACTTTAAGTGTGCAAATACTTCCTTTGAAGCCAGTAGGATGATAGGTATATATAATGCTGAATTAGGGCTGTTGCGTCAGACATAGAGGGAGAGATAGCTCAGTAGTTTGAGCATTGACCTGCTAAACCCAGGGGTGTGAGTTTAATCCTTGAAGGGGCCATTTAGGGATCAGGGGCAAAAATCTGTCTGGGGATGGTCCTGCTTTGAGCAGGAATTGGACTAGATGACCTCCTGAGGTCCATTCCTACACTCATATTCTATGAATTTATACACAGTTCGCATGTGTTGAGGCACAAGAAGAAAGGCTACTTCCAGAACACAGGACCTAGCCACATAACATCAAAAAGCCACATTAGCAATTTATTGATGTTGTTTTCCAGTAGTTTACCTAATGATTTAGCCGTAGGCCATTCTGACTTTTGTGGGGGTGTAATAACTATACTGCACCACATTTTAATCAGTTGTTCCACTTGCTTCTCAGTCTAAACCATCACACTGTATATTAGACATATGCAATAATTAAAATAAACAGTGAATGGGCTGGTAGGAAACAACAAAATAAAGTATTGCTCAAAGGGATCTGTCATATATACATTTCTAAATATTATTGTCTCTTTGTATTACAATAAATTGTACTCAGACTGTTGTCTGAAAGACCAGTTTGTGCTATGTGGGCCATCTGGTTTCCCACTGCCACTCATAATTTACAGTAATCTGATGTGTAATTATTTTGTAACTATATTGCAGCATCTAACAGGTCACATGAAGCTGTGTAAGATATAATAAGTGACAGACAAATATTTTGGATGCTTATTTTAGCCTGTACAGTATTCCTAGTAAGTAATCTATTAGTCTGCCAGAGATATTCAGCCCCCAAGAGAGATTTTAGCCATGTGTGACATTATTGACATAAACTGTGACAATATAGATCATTGTTGCAACCAAGGTCCTATAGTGGCACCAAATCTTGTACAAAGGAGGCCAGGTTAGATGTCTATGAAAAGGTTGTAATTTGCTGGTTATGATTATGCTGTCTGTGTGTGTGTATCATTTTCATATTTGAAGTTATGAATATGGGCTATGTACTTGTATTTCAATGTGTTTGATTCTAAGTAGCATAAGTGAAGCATTTGATCAGCATCCTGAGAAAGAATTCTTCAGATTAAGTGCCCAATGAAGAAACACTTAACTGACCAATGGACCTTGGGAGACTCAATCCACATATGAGGAGCCTTCCTGGGAACATTCAAGGTAGCATGTGAGCAGTGGCTGCTCTACTGTAAAGAACTGAGTCATGCATGGACATGTGACTTGCCCATGTGACTCCAAACTCCATCTTGCTGCTGTGATTTTCCACAGTAAGAATAACGGGGTTTCCTTCCACATGACAGAGGATATAAAAGGCCCTGGAAACCCCTCCATTTTGTCTTCAATCCTCCTTCTTACCTCTGGAGGAACTTTGCTACAAACTGAAGCTCTGAACAAAGGACTGAATGACCCATCTAAGCTAAGGATATACTCCAGAGATTTTATTTGTACCTGCTGTTTATTCCATCACTGCTACAAGCCTGAACCAAGAACTTTGCCATTGCTGTATGAAATTGATTACTTTTACCAATGTTAGCGCTCATCTATATTTCTTTCTTTTTATGAATAAACCTTTAGATTTTAGATTCTAAAGGATTGGCAACAGCATGATTTATGGGTAAGATCTGACTTGTATGTTGACCTGGGTCCAGGGCTGGCTCTAGGCACCAGCCCTCCAAGCGTGTGCTTGGGGCAGCACTTTCTAAGGGGCGGCACTCTGCCCCCCCCTTTTTTATTATTTTTATATTTTTGCTTGGGGCATCATTTCCGGGAGCCGGCCCTGGCGCAGCCACTCGCCCGAGCCGGATCCGCGTCCACTGCCCAGCCCGGTGGTGCCCTGCAGAGCCCACTTGGACACGCGGCACTGCTGGGAGTGGTAGCGGCAGCAGGAGCCCTCCTCCCTCCGTCCCCAGCTCCTCACACATTCCGGGAGCCCCTCTCCCTGCCGCCGCAGCCCGGGCTTGGCTCCCCCTCCATCCCCGGCTCTTCACATGCTCTGGGAGCTCCTCACACAGCCAAGCCCAGGCTGCGGCGGCGGGGAGAGGGGCTCCCAGAGTGCGTGAGGAGCTGGGGGGGGAAAGAGAAAGGGAGGTGGGGTCCCCTGGAGCCGAGCCCGGACTGCGGTGCTGGCGAGAGGGGCTCCCAGATTCAGGGCCGCCCGGACAGTGGGGGCAAGTGGGGCAATTTTCCCCAGGATCCGGCCCCGCAGGGTATGTCGGAGGCTCCTCCCGCCTCTGTCTTCCCCCATCACCCGGTGTCTCAGCTGGTGAGGGGGTGGGGCTGCGAGCTGCAGCTGAGTGGCGGAAACTTAGGCCCCGCTGGAGAGACCACGCCGCTGCAGCGCTGTCGGGGAAAGGGGGTAAGCGGCACGGTAAGGGGCCGGGTCGGAGCCGGGCACCCCCTGAACCCATCCCCCTGAGCCCTGACCCCCAGCTCCGAGTCCAGCCCCTCTGAGGTGGGGACCCCTCTAAACCCATCCTCTCCACCCAGCCCTGACCCCCAGCTCTGAGCCCAACCCCTCTGAGCTGGGCACCTCCCACAGCCCTGACCTCCAGCTCCGAGCCCAGCCCTTCTGAGCTGGACAACCCCTGACCCCATCTCCCCACAGTCCTGAGTCCAGCCCCTGTGAGCCAGGCACCCTCCAACCCAAAGCCTAGCTCCCCACCCAGCCCTGGGCAACAGCAGCACCACCCCCAGGCAGCGACGGCCCATTGGCACCAACCATCATCATCACCCAGCAACAGCCCATTATGTAATTGCAAATGTAGACATATCAGTAAAGCATTTAATGTTTTTAAATAATGTATTTGGTGTATTTTCAAATGATTACAAATTGATTTTTGAATGTATTTCACTAGTTATTTTTACATTTCCAAATACGTTACTATAGTATTGCAACTTTTTTTTTATGGAAGGGACCCTCGAAATTTCTTTGCCCCAGGCCCCCTGCATTCTCTGGGCGGCCCTGCCCAGAGTGTGTGAGGAGCCGGTGAGGGAGGGAAACGGGGTCCCCTGGAGCCGAGCCCCGGCTGCGGTGGAGGTGAGAGGGGCTTCCGGCATGTGTGAGGAGGTGAGCAGCCGGCTGGGCTCGTCGGTGCTGAGCAGGCAGCCCCGCAGCCGGAGATCCTCGCCTTCCCTCCCACCGGGGCTGGGTCAGGGCACCGTGAGGCTGAAGAGCAGCAGGTCCCGGGGGCTCTCCAGATCCTTGGCCGCCAGCATGTCGGGGGTGAGGGCGGTGAGCATGAACTGATCCACCTTGGTCACCAGCAGTGCCGCAAAGCCCAGGGAGGGGGCCGTGTTCTTTGTGCCGCCCCACAACTGCGCCGCCACCTGGAAGTACTCCCACTCCGCGCTGCCCAGCAGCTCCACCCGCATGGGGACAGAGTCATAGCTGGGCCAAGGCTCGGCTGCAGTGTGCTGGTAGCAGATCCCATGTTTGTGGGGGAGCCCAGTGCCGGGGCAGCACGGGGTGTGAGTGGGGGGGGCACTGGTGGGCAGGAGGGGGAGCTCATGTCTGGGGGGAGGGGGCGGGCAGCCAAAAATTTTTTTGCTTGGGGCGGCAAAAAACCTAGAGCCAGCCCTGCCTGGGTCTGGGGCTTGGTCCTTTGGTATTGGGAGAACCTTTTTTCTTTTACTGGGGTATTGGTTTTCATAACCATTCATCCCCATAAGGAGTGGTGCTGGTGGTGATACAAGGGAACTGGAGTATCTGAGGGAATTGCTTATATGACTTCTAGTTAGCCAGTGGGGTAAAACCGAAGTCCTCTGTGTCTGGCCAGTTTGGTGTGCCTTAGTAATAAAGGACACCCAGCCTTGGGCTGTGAGTGCCCTGCTCTAATCAATTTGATTGCTACTCTCAGTTGTGTCCTGCCAGAGGCCGCCTCGTTACATGCTCAAAGGGATCTGTCTAATATATACATTTCTAAATATTATTGTCTCTTTGTATTACAATAAATTGTACTCAGACGGTTGTCTGAAAGACCAGTTTGTGCTGTGGGGGCCATCTGGTTTCCCACTGCTACTCATAATTTACAGTAATCTGATGTATAATTATTTTATAACTATATTGCAGCATCTAACAGGTCACATGAAGCTGGGTAATATATAATAAGTGCTAGACTAAGATTTTGGATGGATGCTTATTTTAGCCTGAACAGTTTTCCTAGTAAGTAATCTATTAGTCTGCCAGAGATATTCAGCCCCCAAGCGAGATTTTAGTCATGGTGGGTCTGTTGCAGCTCACAAAAAAGGGAAGGGAGATTCTTATCTGAACGTATTCAAATTTGAAAATAATAAAGAATTGGGGATCAATGCTGTTTTAGATTAGTGCTGAGGTTTAAGCCATATATATAAATATATACAATGTGTGTGCAAATATGAATGTGCATGCGCGCACACACACACACACACACACACAAAATAGAAGCAACTGTTGATTAAATTATTTTGAAGATTTTGCTGAAAATGACTTAATGGGGCCCATAAGTCTCCTCAGTATAAAATGTGCTTGGCAAATCCATCTGTGGTTTAAAAAGTACTGTCTTAAAGGTAAACCATCTTAAAGGTAAACCAGAAGCAGAGGATAATGCCAGTGAGAAGTCCACAAATACTAGTTCCTTTAACATTTTATGGAAATCACACCCTATTTGGCAGCTAAGATTTTTCTGTTCATACTAGTTTACATAGGGCAACCCTATTTCCTGTGCTCATTTCTCTGAGGAAAAAATGTTTGGTATTGCCTCTGTGCGCTGTTTTCTGTGTGACATTTTTCAGATATGGTGACAAATGTTTAAATAATTTCTGGAATGTAGACTGCCTCGTTGTTACAGATGGCTACAGATAAACATCGCCTTCATCCCTCTGTCAAAAGATGCAGGTAGTTTAGTTATGTTGAGTCGTGGTGCAAATGAATCCAGACAGCACTGGTGAAGGGCCACTCCAGATGCCCCATTGGGGCAGCTGAACCGAGAGCAGAAAAGAGACTGTCACTGATGGAGGAATTAAAAACTCTCCTGTGTTCTTTCACTGAGTTGTTCCATCCCCCAGTTTCACACAAAGGTTTTTAAGAGTATGGGAATTCCTCTTAGCAGTTTAGCGCTTGTGAGTATAAGGCTGAAGACACCCATTGCTCTGAATAACCATGTGGTATCCTTATTAATCTGATCTCCTACTCCAGCAGGCCATCTAAGTGGGAAGGACACTCTATCTGTTAACAGGACAACATAAATGTTTCCTTTGCTGTACATGTCTTCCTTATTATAGTCCAGCAGCATATGGAGCTTTTCAGTTCTGTGTGCTGGGAGTGGTGCATTTGTCAAATGGCTTAAGAAATACTGTGACTCCAGATGGTCTGACTATTCATTCTGAGGCTGTAAGAGCCCTGGTCCTCTCCGATCCACTTGCTATTACTATAGTTAGATCCGGTGATAGTGTGAGAGGGAGCCTGCCTAAAGGATGTCATAACAAACTACACCTCTACCTCGATATAACGCTGTCCTCGGGAGCCAAAAAATCTTATTGCATTATAGGTGAAACCACGTTGTATCGAACTTTCTTTGATCCACCGGAGTGCACAGCACCACCCCTCCCCAGAGCACTGCTTTACTGCATTATCTCTGAATTTGTGTTATATAGGGTCGTGTTACATCGGGGTAGAGGTGTATAGAAATTACTTAGCCTCTCGGTCCTGCTTTCATTGGTTTAATTCCACTGACTTCAGTGGAGTTTCTCCTGATTTAAACCAGTAAAGTGAGAGGACAATTGGGCCCATTGTATTCAAAGTTGAACCAATCCACAGTTGCTGGCATTCTAATTACCACTGGGACTGCTATATAGAATGACAGTCATTTACAATCTACATTAAGGTGGTTTGCTCTTAAATAGAAGGGGCTTTTACTTCAGAATGCCATCAGCTATTTCACAGCAACCAGCCCATAACTGTGGGATTTATAACCTCAGAAGAACAAAATCTAAGGCCTGGTCTACACTAGGGGGGTATCGATGTAAGATACGCAACTGTTGAAGTATCTTATTCCGACTTACCTCCCGTCCTCACGGCGTAAGATCGACGTCCGCGGCTCCCCCGTCGACTCTGCTACCTCCACTCGCTCTGGTGAAGTTCTGGAGTCGACAGGGATCGCATTCGGAGATTGATATATCGCATCTAGATGAGACGCGATATATCAATCCCCGATAAATTGATCGCTACCCGCCAAAAGCGCGGGTAGTCTGGACGTACTCTAAAAGAATCCTGAAAGGATTTAATACATAGATTTTTCTGGTACTGACCTTACATTTGAACATTTCTATATTTTAATCATAGAATATTTCCTTTGCTTTGGAGAGAACCAGATTAAATGAATAAACTCTTACAAATATTTAGGAGGGGCAGCCAAAGAAAGCTAATTAGGAATTCAGGAAAATACAGATTAAGTCAATGGCAAAACTCCATTGAATTCAATGGGGCAAGGATTTCAACCTAAGTATTGATTTCATTTTGCAATTTGTGATACAGTATGTTCTCAGCCTGTATAAGGAATACATTGTTATTTCAGATTTCTACTGTTAAATCTAATTTCATGGAACAGAAGAAAAACAGAGAATGTAATGAGGGACTTTCCTGTGCTGTGTAACTGAAACCTTTTCTGTTCAGATAAAAGGTATTTAATTTTGTTATGAAAACGTCTAGACAGATGCAGAGAGCTGTATCTTCTCCATCAAAACTGTACATTTCACTTTGTGCCCTGGAAAGTGTCTTTTAAAGTCTGCACATTGCTATGTAGAGCTGGCTTTTTATCTGAAAGTTGATTAGCGCTTATTTCATTAAGCCATTTTCTTTTTGGCTTTCATTACGTGAGAGACTTAAAGCTAACCAACACGCATACAGTCATTGGTCAATTGTAGAGCAAGCCCCAGTTGCTTGATAGAAAGGAGTGGTTTTTAAGTCTATTTGGTCTCCTGTTAGAACTTCTAAGTTCTGTGAGCAAGATGCACAGGAGAGCTAGGCTCCAAAATAAGTGGTCAGATTTTCAAAAGCTCAGCCTCTGACATGATGAGTTCTGTGGAATATCTGGCCATAAATGTCACCCTGGAAGCTGCCTGAGGCTGAGCACTTCTGAAAATCTGGCTCTTGTTTTGGTGCCTAAAAGTGGGAACTAATTTGAAAATCTGTCTGCAGCTGTGAGTGCTGAGCACCGGAAAATCTAGACCTACATTGTTGTTCAGACAGCACCCACACAAATGAGTTGCATTTCCTCAGTCTTCTGTACACACTCAAAATTGGCTTCTGATAATGAAATAGGCACATTGCTCATAAATTATTAAATCATGCCAACTTTTTCATTATTCATGGCCTGCAATGCTAACAGGCTTTATCCTCTTTTAAAAGGCAACATAACCTGCTGCTAATATGAGTTTCCTGCCACATCACTGACAAATAATAGTAGTAACAACATGCAGCAGCTTCAGATAAATTTTACCATAAGGGGAACATTTGTAGTAGAATGTGCACTATGCAAAGACTGAGCCATATTTCTCCCATTAAAGTTAAATGCATGCAAATCCTGATACACCATTCCCCCCATCCCCCCTCCCCGATCCCTGCTAAACATGCACTTTTAATAATGGCAGCACCTCCATGCTTTTCAGTCTGTTACATACCTTTGTCCCAGGTCATGGATGCATTCTTTGCTTTCATGTTGTAGAAATTAAAGACACCTGTGGAGCAAGACTTGTGCTGAGGAAAACCATAGGAATGCCCAGCTCCTCATGCTTTTTAAAAAAGCATTTATTAGTCTCCTGAATATTATCCAGAAATGGGCCTATCAATGGGAGTTGGATCCATGTGTGGGATTCCTCAGTGTCCACTACATAGCAAGGAATGATTCTGCACCCCAGCAGAAAGTGCCCCTTTGACCTCGTTTCTCAGTGCACATGAAACATATCAATGCAGTTAAGAGGAAAGCGAGAGTTCTGCCCTGGCAAAGTGTACGGTCAGGCTCAGTATGTGGGAATGTAATTCTGTAATACCATGTGGAGGCATGGGAACCTATAATGTACTGATATCAGAGCCACTGTCACCTGGTGCTGTACTGAATAAAGGGGAAGAAATGCTACTAAAATTTTAGTCCACTGGATAGTATTCCCAGCCAGCCTGCTCATGCAGTTTGCCCAGAATGCTAGCTTTCCAGGAGCCATCCTTAAAATGAGATGCCTGGCTCCTCTTGCCAACTCCAGAGAGGAATAAAACCAGCCAACAGGCTCCTAACAAGTTCTTTCTCCATGCAGATTAGTAATTGTGCTTTCTTTCACTCTACAGCCTAAACCCTCTCTTTGGGCTCATTTATACCAGTATAAATCTTAAGTACTTCCTGTGATGCTGGTAGACCAGGTACCAGCTCTTGCCAAGGCTGTAGACATCAGCTGAGCAGAGATAAATTCACGGCTGGAAACCAGACCAGCTCACCTGTAGGTTAGTATTGTTCAAGATAGGACTTGTAAGGATGTGATTAGTGTTTAGACACTATAAATGCTTGTAAATTGCTGCATGCGTTAATCCAAGGGTTTTCAAACTGGGGGTCACGGCCCCTCAAGGGGTCATGAGGTTATTACATGGGGATCGCGAGCTGCCAGCCTCCAGCATTTTGTAATGGTGTTAAATATATAAAAAAGTGTTTTTAATTTATAAGGACGCTCAGAGGCTTGCTATGTGAAAGGGGTCACCAGTACAAAAGTATGAGAACCACTGTGTTAATCTTATGTGTAATGGATGTATCCCATGCTATAAGATAATATGTAAGTTTTGCTTTCTAACTGTAAAAATGCCTGCTCTGATCTTGTGAATTCAGACAGGAGGAGTGGCTTACCCAGCCCATCAAGAAGGATTATCAAAACTAAGTGGGCCATTGTGAAACATGATACAAAGAGTGGTCTAGGCCCTCTCACAGCAGTAAAGGTGCTATGTGCAAGCAAGCTTGTCCCATCAACTTGAATTCTGGAAGAAAGAAACAAAGATTGCTGAAAATGAAAATTCCTCATCTATTTGCTGTTTGGACTCTCTCGCAGGGCTGGAGCTAGGAAACAAAAGGAGAGATCCTGTGGGTTAGCCCTAAAACACTAATTGCTGACAGATTACTACATCTCTTTCATCTTTTGGAACCATAGACTGTAAGTCATTTGTACTATATGTTGCCTGCTTTAACCCGTAAGTAACTCTCATTTCTTTTTCCTGGTTAATAAACCTTTAGTTAGTTTATTACAGGACTGGCTACAAGCATTGTCATTAGTATGAGATCTGAGATACAAGTTGACCTGGGGTAAGTGACTGATCTCTTGGGCCTGGGAGCAACCGGAATATTTTGTGATCTTTGGTGTAAGTGACCATTTATTACTAAGTCCAGCAAGCCTGGGTAGTAAGATAGACTGGAGAATCTAAGGCAGTGTTTCTCAAACGGAGGTCGCCGCTTGTGCAAGGAAAGCCCCTGGCGGGCTGGGCCAGTTTGTTTACCTGCCCCGTCCACAGGTCCGGCTGATCGCGGCTCCCACTGGCCGCGGTTCGCTGCTTCGGGCCCAGGGGAGCTACTGGAAGCTGTGGCCAGTACGTCCCTTGACCTGCGCTGCTTCCAGCAGCTCCCATTGGCCTGGAGCAGCAAACCGCTGCCACTGGGAGCCATGATCGGCTGAACCTGCAGATGGGGCAGGTAAACAAACCGGCCCAGCCTGCCAGGGGATTTCCCTACATAAGCGGCGACCACAGTTTGAGAAACACTGGTCTAAGGCGACTGTCTGTGACTCTCAGACTGTTACAGTGCTTCAGGAATTCACATTGGTTACTGGGTTGATGAAATCTAATTATAGAACATACAGACAGTTTGGGATGTCTGCCCTGGTTTTTGACAGTCTGTCCTCAGGCTGGCTCTCACAGTTGTGAACCACCAAGACAGCATAACACCTACACTGAAGTTAGTCATTACTTTGCTTTCACATTCATGGGACTGAAAGCAGAACCGGGCTCTTTAGCCAACTCCGCTTTGCCTTTTCTCCTTCCCTCACAACTTCACGGTCAGCTTCAAGATCTAGATTTCCACTTAAAATCTCTCCTCCCTTCCAATGGGCTGATCTGTCTTCTCTAGTGTCCTCCCTGTGATACCTGACTGCATCCCTTACCCATGCTACAGCATTTGCCAGCTACAGCCCTTTTCTGCACCACTACTTGACTGTTCCATGAATGCCCTCAGCAATGTCATCAAGTGCTACTTCTTCCCTCACTGCTGCTCCCATCTGCAGCCTTCTGTCCAGATTTCTGATAGGAGGGAAGATTGAGCATCCTCCCTGCCATGAGTCATGAGGCCAAATTCACAAATGTCTCTGGAGGAAGTGTGGTGAAGAAAATTACACCTTTTTTCCCAGCCCCCTTCATTGTTTGCATTGCAAAGATTTTATCAGGCTTAGGAAGACCCAACTGGCTGCAATGGGAATTACATCTGTGTAACTGAGGGCAAAACTGAGTTCAGTAGGTGGTTCTGACTTTTACATACATTCTCCTGTCCCACCACCTCTGAATTTGGCTCAGAATTTTGAAGCTAGATGTTTAAGACACCTTTGCAGGTTTCAGTTCTGTTTAGAGATGGGTTTAGACCAAAGCTCCACTCCTAAACAGTGCTGAGTTTTGGATGGGTGGTTCAGAAAATGAACCCAGCTCCAAATTTTACAGCGAGGCCCTACCCCTATAATGGGCTGAATAAAATTCCCAGTTACAAAGAAAGACTCCTGAAAAATGAATTATCTAAAATGCATGTATAGATCTATGGGCTTGGGCTAGTTTTTAGTTCTGTTTAGGAAATTTTGAATTGTTTTGAAAAATTTCCCCAATTAATTTTTCCATTCTGTTGACTACCTCTCCCAAGCTCTGTAAATGCATATGACTGGCTGTCGAAGCTTTTATATTTTTTCTTTAAAACATATTGAATAAAATATACTTAGTTTGTGAATCTTTTTGGTCCACTCTAACCAGTTGTGGAGTGTACACTGTCTTTTACTTATAAAATACTATATACAACTACTTGGATAGACAGTCTAACAGGTCAGTAGTTGCAAACCTTAATAAGGGAGTTAGCATGGTTTGTCTTTACGATCATTCACTGCAGCAGCAGGTAACAGGAAGATTATATGAACTTAAAATTGAATAGTAGCGCTTGTTCACTAGATCTCTGTGACATTCCGGCCTGCTTAATAATATGTTTCTGATTATGGTTTTATTGGGCATGCTATGCATACCTGGAAATTCTTCTCTTGTGTGGTGGTGATTAAATTCTGCATTAGATGGGGAAGAAGGAGAAATATGATTACCGTTGCTGTTGCTCTGGGGTCTTCTAGTGTTTTGATTCCCTGTGTTTTTAGATCCAGATACATACTTGGGATGTTAAACTGTAAATCATTCAAGAGAGATCCTGTTGGAAATGATGCTTCATCAACCAACAAATAATAGACTGAGACTAGCCTTCTAATGGGGATCAAGAATTAATATGATGGATGGAAAAAATGTAGTCCAAATTTAGAGTATGGTGTAATCAATTCTCCTACTTATCCCACAGTTGACCTGATATTTAATACAGGGATTCAGCCTCCATTTTGATCTGAGAGGAAAAGTTCCACTGAGCCTCTCAGCCCAATAGCACCACTTTTGGTGCAAGCGTCTTGCTCTGCCTCTGTTGCTACTTGAAGCTCCCTGTACCTCTGCACTTCATTGAGTCTCCTGCTCCTCAAGTCTCAACTCAAAACCTATTTCCATCTCTTTTGGTTCCTTTTAGTTTCTCTCTCACTTTATTACTCTTCCTGTCTATCTGTATGAATTAGCTCTGCAAAACATTCTGGGACGTAGCTTGTAGAAAAAACACAATGCAAAATGTATTATTCCTTTGTATTAAAGACAGGGCAGCTGCAAGCCACTCAGTTTTGTGCAAAGATTTCCTATGGCCCTAAGGATCCTGACAACAAATTGCTGATTTGACTATCATTTGTGCAAACACTGGGCACCCTTACTAGAAAGCATGGTTTTAAAAACCAACCAAACCAATCTGATTCGGTTGGCTCACCTGTTTTCATATTTTTGGCTGTGTAACATTTCATTAGCAATAATAGCTTGTGGTGTAGATTCATCACACTGTAAGATCAGAACTGGCCAGCTTGTTACACCTCATATGTATTTCAGAATGTGGGAGAAGGAGAAAAGAGGAGATGTCAGTAATTCCAGCTGGTTTAGCCATAGAGGAGATTTCTTGCCCTTGCTTCATACTGAAGGTCAATACAGAGCCTGTCTGGAGGGGAAAGGTTTCAGGATTTAGAACCCAATACAGCAAAGAACTTAAGCATTTATTTATCTGTAAGTATGTAAGTAGTGCATGTGCTTAAAGTTAAGCACATGCTTAGGTGCTTTGTTGCATCTGACGCCTTGCAAGAAGAATATGGAAGGAAATATAATGATGTCATTAGGCTCTGTCCATCTCATCCTTCTGCATCCATGAATGTCGATAGAAGTGTGAAGTGTTATTAACGTGACGGATGGCCTCCTGTGGTAAGGAGTTCCCTAGGTTGACTGTACCTTAGATAAAGAGGTTTTCATTGATTGGATCTATGTTTACTTCTTTTAACTTCATCAGGGAAGATGTGGAGCCTTGTTATGTTTGGTATTAAGCAAAAGAACCAAACCAAAGGATGGTTCCGTTTCTGCCCTTGGAGCATGACTATCACATGCTGAGGTGTAGACTGTGCAGCCTACTGGTCAGACTACGAGTCTGGCCTAGTGGTCAGAGCAGAATCCGAGGGCAGAATTGGAGGCAGAGTCTGGAGACAAGCCAAAGGGCAGAGCCAGGAGTCAGAATAGAATCTCAAGGCAGAGCCACTGCTGTGGTCAAGAGACAAGCCAATAAGTTATGTAGCAGGAGTTCAGAAGTAGGCAGGGACCAGGCAGGCTGGAGAGAAGCAGGCAAGGGCTGGACAGGAAGTGGGTCTGGCACAGCTTGGGGGGGTATGGAACACATTGGACAGCCATAGTGCTGCTGTTGCAACAGGGCTTAAATGATGACCTGCTGCCTCTTCTGACCTATCAGAGAGTGCTGTCACTTAGTGAGGGTTTATTGGGCCCAGCTGGGCTCACAGGGTTGGTAGGCAACTGAGTAGGGGGCAACTGTGTTCCTGCCAATATCTCTGTAATCTCATCTCTCGCCAGGCTAAAGAATCTGTTTTTACCAGCATCCCCCCAAATCAGTGAATTTTGCTAATGTGCCCCATATTACAGCAAACATCAGGCCCACAATTCCCAGTGGGTCTTTAGCAGCCAAGGATCATTGTAAGCCTCTAGTTTGTCTAGTCGTGATTGCCATGGCTCCAGTTTTCTATTAGTACTGATATGTGTGGTTCATTTTGCGGGGGGGACGGGCAGAGGTAAAGGTCAGGGATTATGAATCATTTCCTCTTCTTTGCCGCAATGAGCATGGTTTGCAGAGTGAGTCAGCGAGAAGCAGTACAGAGCAGTGATATGCTTCAAGTGGAGACCCCGGGGCCATCGCTGACCCTCAGAAAACATGGCCAAGGTCTTGATATCATTTAACCTTCCTGGTCACAAAAGCTTTCTTTTATTTACCCTTTCAGTACTGTAGGATATAATAGGTATGTTAAAGAAACCTGCTTCTTCTTGAGATATTCCTGGAGTTCTCTGATATGAGGGAGTGGGCTACTAAACCCAGCATTGCCCACAGCAGGTAGCCGAGAGAACCTTAAACTCTTCCTCTTTTCTTATTAGAATCAAATAGTACCCTTGTCTTACTGAAGGTGAAAACTGCATGAATAAGGACAGAGTTGAGGAGACGGGGATAGCGACTGGCACCATGCTTAGATGGCTACAGTCAGTGTCTATCATGTGGTATGTTATCTCCACTGTCACAAGTGGGTTATTCAGCAATGTCACTTAAACCCAGGGCCGGCGCTTTCATTTAGGCGACTGCTGCCAGCATTATGGGGGGGGCGGGGGCGGCATTGTGCCGGGGAGGCGGCAGGCGGCTCCGGTGGAGCTGCCGCAGTTGTACCTGCAGAGGGTCTATTGGTCCCGCGGCTCCGGTGGACCTGCCGCAGGCATTTCTGCGGAAGGTCCGCTGGTCCTGCAGCTCCGGTGGACCTGCCGCAGGCATTTCTGTGGATGGTCCGCTGGTCCTGCGGCTCCGGTGGACCTGCCGCAGGCATGCCTGCGGCAGCTCCACCAGAGCCGCGAGACCCGTNCCTGCCGCAGGCATGCCTGCGGCAGCTCCACCAGAGCCGCGAGACCCGTGTGCGGGGCGGTGAAATGGCCCGGTGCCTAGGGCGCCAGAAATCCTGGCACCGGTCCTGCTTAAACCTACTGTTCATTCCAGGCTTGATATTAATTTACAGTGAACACTGACTTAGCTAGGGGGTCTTCAGGAGGAAACTACTATATAAGTGCAAAAAGCATTGTTGTTTTGTTATGATAGTGCCCCAGTGACAACCGAGAACGGGGCTCCCTCATGCTAGGTGCTGCACAAGCACAGATTAAGACAATCCCTTCACCGAAGAGTTTACAATCTAACCAGACATGACAGACAGAGGCTAAGGGGAAGGGATATATCATACAATTTATTTTATTACATTTTTTATTGTTCATTTGCCATAACACTGGTTAATTACCATCATAGAGATGTTTAGAATAAGCCCAAAGGTGTAGCTTTAGTTCAGATATTGGAAAGTGGGTAAAAAAATTTATTCCTTGATTTTTTTTTCCAGAAGATTTGGTCAGCGGCAGAATCTAAAATCAATAAAGCTTCAAGGAACCATTTGCTATTACTGGCCCTTTCTTTTCCCCGTGCTGTCTATTGCTGCATCAGTTCGGTTGATGGCTGTGATTTGTAATGTAATTCTTCATTGTGACTAATTCAGTAGAAGGATTTTTGACTTATCCTTACGCCTGACACCTGCATGACAGTAAGTGGTGAAGATGACAAGTGAGCGCAGCTAAATTTTGTTCTCAGACTTATCGTAGTATCCAGCAAAATTCAGCTAAGCAGCACCTGACTGGCTCACACAGAGTCATATGATTCAAATTTTATTTTCCAACTTGCTGTAGGGACTCTTCAGTGAAAATACTCCTAGCCCATATTCCTTCATACAGAAACTCCTATGTTGTAATAGATCTTGGCATTTGCAAGAATGAAGGGTACAGGTTCAGTGTGGAAAAGCAGAAGGGAATTATCTTGACTAACTAAAAGCACTGTAATCCCATGGGTGAGTCTTTTCCAAATAATATTCCCAGCTTTTTCCCTGACAGGACATCAAAACATTGTTCCAAAGCCACCCTCCGCTTTCCAGTTGACCTTGCACTCCAGCACCATGAGGCCCCTGGCCTACAGCAGTAATTGTAAATGTAAGACAGGAAATCTAATCAGAAGGGAGATGAGGTACAATGGTATCCTGTATGATGTGCTCACTGTCACTAAGTGCAAAAGGCAAGCAAAGGCAAAGTCCTTCACACTGTAAGCTTTGAGGCACACAGAGAAGTTCCTTTTCCTACATTTCCATTGACACTGTATCTTCAGGCAATGTTAAAGCTAGGCTTGAAAGTATTTATTTATAATGAATTTTGTGCTCATGTAAGGTGCAATTTATCTATTTGCAGATCAGGTGCAGTACTGGCAATAACAACACAAGCTTTGCTGCACTTCCTGGCTAATGTGCCTCTTCTCTGACTTCTAGCAACAAGAGGATAATTCAGCCCAATCTATGCCCAGTCTTTGGACATATTTAGTCCACCAACAGGGGTGGTGATTTTAGTGATGTGGGAAGCTGTCCCGTAGGGCCAGTAGTGATTTAAATGCCCATGAGATCCACAGCCACGAAAGCGGAGAGACAAGCCAAGGGGGAGCCTAAATATGGCAAAGAAAGAGAAGATTTTCATTTAAAAATGAAAAATATAAAATGAAACCAATGTCTGTGATCCTGTACAAGCTGAGGGTGACCCAATAATGGTTCCAGTGAAAGAATGGAATTTAACACAGCCCTCTTTAGAGACCTGCGCTTCCTTAAAAATACACAGCAGCATGAAGTCTCAGCATTTCACAGATCGGAAGGCCAGATCATGCCCTCTGAAAGAATCCATAGCCAATTTCACTTGCTATAGATAGACAATGATTATATTAGTGAAATAGTGACCCACGTGGAATGGTTTTAATACTGGTACTTCTCTGTGATTAACAAGAAATAACTCCAAACCACAACTGTAATTGTCACTATATATAAAGAGAGAGAGAGAGAGAGAGAGAGAGAGAGAGTCATAAATATAGGGCTGAAAGGGACCTCAAGAGCTCATAAATCCAGCCCTCTGCACTGTAAAGTAAACCTAGATCATCCCTGACAGGTGTCTGTCCAACCTGTTCTTATAACCTGCAATGATGTGGGTTCTACAGCCTCCCTTGGAAGTCTATTCCAAGGCTTATAGTTGGAAAGCTTTTCCTAATATCTAACCTAAATCTCCCTTGCTGCTGATTTAGCCTATTACTTCTTGTCCTATCTTCAGTGGACATGGAGATCAGCTGAGTCCCTGCCCTTTTCATAACAGTCCTTAACATATTTAAGACTGCTATCAGGTCTTCCCTCAGTCTTCTTTTCTCAAGCCTAAAACATGCCAGTTTTTTTGACCCTTTCCTCATGTCAGGTTTTTAAACCTTTTATATATTTTTTGTTACTCTCCTTTGAACTCTCTCCAATTTATCCAATCTTTCCTCAAGTTTGGTTCCAGAACTGGACACAGTATTCCAGCTGAGGGCTCACCAGTGCCAAGCAGAGTGGGACAATTACCGCCCACGTCTTACACGTGACAATCCTGTTAATACACTACATTGTTAACGCATATTCAATTTGTGATCCACTATAATCACTAGATCCTTTACAACTGAACTACTGTCAGACACGTGGGTGTGGTGCAACCTAGCAGCCAGAACAAGAGTCAGGCCTAGTGGTCAGAGTACCTCCAGAAGGCAGAACCGGAGATGTGGTTTCAGAATGTCAAAACAGAAAGGCCTTTTGACATTGTCAGGACATTTCCCTCCTGGTTATCTTCTGAAATGAAATTCCAGCAAAATCGTCCAGACTTTGCAAAGCTTTTTGATTTTGATGTCATCACATATTCTAACAGAATGAAGTTCCATCAAAATTTCTCCAACCAGCTATACTTCTGGCTTAGAAAGCTGAAATCCATGGCTAGTCCAGGACTTCAAAGAGTCTTGTGGTATATTGAAGGCAATGGAACTCACAGGGATGAAGCTAGTGATGCTATTGCCAATAATTACAAGTATCAGAGGGGTAGCCGTGTTAGTTTGGATCTGTAAAAACAGCAAAGAGTCCTGTGGCACCTTATAGACTAACAGACATTTTGGAGCATGAGCTGTCATGGGTTCACCCATGAAAGCTCATGCTCCAAAACATCTGTTAGTCTATAAGGTGCCACAGGACTCTCTGCTGCTTTTACTTAATTACACGTAAGGTGGCCATCGTCCCCAAACAACTATTTGGTTTCTCTTTTTTTACATTTAAAATGTTTCATGCCTATCTATGGTAAATTCACAAGATTTTTTTAAAATTTACTTTCAACAATTGGGCCAATTTATGCTTGTTTTACCCACATGAGCATTGGGTAAGACAAACTGACTTGCATACTGAATTTCACAGCTCTTACATTCACTTCCTGTATAAAGGTAGGGATGGTGGGAGCTGATTTGATGGCTTCTGTCTACAGTGGGAGGGGCTACAAAATATAAAATACATTCTTAAAATTAAACACTAAAATGAATGCTGTTTAAAAACAAACAGGAGTAAACATTTGGGCTTTAGGTGCAGATGAGGATTAGCAATATTAAGCCGTAGTGATGTCAAATAGTTAGACATACACTGGAAAGAAAGAAAGGGGCCACAGGCCTGCCGATCGTAGGAGGGCAGTGAGGGCAGCCCTCTTCAGCAGTATTACTGAACACGCTCAGTCTGCGTGCGCATGCTCAGTACAAACCAAGCAGCAAATCAGGGGTGGGGGAGGGTGGCACATGATTCCGCATGCCCCCCCACATCGTCTCTGGACAGGTCTTTATCTATAGCTAGAAAGAGTATGAAGAATTGTGGATTAGGTACAAGTCTCTATGTATGCATATGTGTTTGTGTGTGAGAGAGAAACAGAGTAGTTAATATTTTAGTTCAGTGGCAGAAGACATGTGGTAGAAGCTTGGAGAGCTGGATCCTTGGCTCAAAATTCATACATCACTTCCTATAGAGTTCAGTGTATTTCCCCATGAAATTACTGTTTTGGTTGCTGTCCCCACTTTCAGCCTTGAAACACATTGTCAGAAACAAGCATGCTGATAAGTGTTGAGGTATTTCTTAAGCTGGTAAACCCATCTCCTAGGCCTTGGCTACACTAGAAATTTCAAAGCGCTGACGGGGCAGCGCTTTGAAGTGTGAGTGTGGTCAAAGCGGCAGCGCTGGGAGAGAGCTCTCCCAGCGCTGCATGTAAACGACATCCTTTACGGGTGTAGCGTGCAGCTCCCAGCGCTGCCACCCTGATTACACTGATGCTTTACAGTGCTGCATCTTGCAGCGCTCAGGGGGGTGTTTTTTCACACCCCTGAGCGTGAAAGTTGCAGTGTTGTAAAGTGCCAATGTAGCCAAGCCCCTAATCTGATCAAGTTGAGAGTTTTGATACCAAGTGTCAAATGTGTGTCTTAAGAATATATTGCACATATAGTTTCAAGCAATACTTAACCACAGTATATAAAAGACACTCAAAAGAGTGTTTGCTTGTTGCTTTGCCTCACAGAGAAGTTCAGTCACCATGATGTATTTGTAAGGCTCATTAGCAGCCATTTTCAGCCTAGCAGGAAGAGGAGGAAGTCTCTTCAGCATCACTTTTGTCCATCATTTCTACAGTTTGACTAGAGTCTTGCTCCAATTGTTTATTTATCATTGTTGTCAGGGGAGAAAACAAAGCAATAACGGGACAAATGGGAGATGTGTCTCCCATAGCAAAAATCTCTCCATGCAAAATATGCCCTCCAGTTAGCCCATGTTTACACAGTCATACTAACATTAGGTATATTTTTCATACGGTTAGTGACTAATTTCACCCATCCACTTGTAAGGAAGCCATTTAAAGAGAGACACTTCCCTTAAGTGGGAACTCAGTCAAGTCTTACATCTCACTAGCAAATTTTTTTTTCTGGGTCACTGCACAGTCCATTGTTTCCTTGCACTGAGGAAAATGGTAATGCAGTGGGTTGGTAGAACACCTGTTGTGTAAATCTTTGTGATGCTTATAATATGAACCCCTGCTGGCAGAGACAGCTGTGCCTCACACTTAAACTGAAAGTATAAGGTATCAGAGGAGGAAGAAGAAAAAAAGGCTCAGCCCTATGAAAATACTACATCAGTGACTGGAATCTGTTGTCAAGATTTATAAGCTAAATGAGTTATACTTTATCTGATATTAAAAGAAGCCTGCTTTGTTCCTAGAAGACAGAGTATGTTTTCTTATAGGCATTCTCAAAAAGATTTCACGTTTCTGAACATGGACAGCTGCTCTGCTCAAAATTGGACACACAAATTAACCTATCAATCGTGTTACAACCGGAGAGTATTTAACAGGCTGGGATAGAGAAATCGCTGAGGAATTTTGGCAGAACATGTGGGGATTTCCCTTTATAGAGACAATGCCTGCTATACAAGTGCCTCAGTCCCATTGGTTTCAACTAGATCACTTGAATGAGTGAGGCAAGCAGGATCTGGCCCCTGATTTGCAACAATCTTCAAGGATTTTGTCCAAAATTCATGGCGATATTTCCCGATTTTAATTCCACATAGCCTTGTTCTTAATGTTAATGCCTGGTATCAATGTAAGAACGTGGTGACATATTCCGCCACCCTTACTCTACAAGTAAAACTTCACTCCACAAGTAGTCCCATTGACTTCACTAGTATTACTTGCAGAGGGACCTTTTATTTAGTGTGAGTGGTAAGGATGGTGGATTCTGACCCACAGAGGGGATCATAACAACAACATTTATGTGCCCTTGGCTAATGCAGGCCCATAGCAGGGTCCTTTGTGCATCTTGAATCACCACTGTGGCAATTTGGGAGAGCAAAGGAGTGGCAAACCAAAGTTTTCCCTTGGGAGCAATTGGGCAGGGGAGCAGGTGGAGTCATGGCCCCATCCCTCCAGGTGCCAACCACTGTAACCAGGGCAGCTGGGGTCCTGGTCAAGGTGTGTGCTTGGGGTGGCTCTGGGCCCCTGGAAGGGGCAAGGTCTTGGGCAGAAGGGGCAAGGCTTCAGGCCAAAATCCCTCAGCCAGCCTTTCAGTGCTGCCTGGTCCGTGCCTCCGGCTGCAGACGTGGTAGGCAGCAGTGGCCAGGAGCCCAGGGCCCTTTAAATTGTCCCCCATCAGAGGCCCAGCTAGTACAGTCAGCACTTCCTTACCAGTACACTGTACTGGACCCTACTGGCTTACTTTCACCTCTGACTGTAGCTGACTAGTCAAGCAGAAGGAGAGTATGCTGCTTTCCACAAAAAGGTGTTGCAAATCCTTCCCCCTCTCCTCCATCCCTCCCAGCACAATCAGGGAGCAGTAATAAGTGGGGAGCAAAGAGGAGCACTGCTAAAAAAAGAACTGGAAGAGCTTCCCCCTCCTCTCCCTGGCTTCGGGAGCAACACACCTACACCCACAGCTCTACCTCCTACTTGGCTGGTGCTGTGAGAGCTCCCCCTGCTGTTTCAGCCTACTTTAGCATGTGTCAGGGAATCTTGGTCGGGATTATACACTACCCTTACTCTGGTCAGCATAGTAAAAGAATCATCAAGCACTATTTTATTACAGTAGACAACGGTGTCCTGAGGGGTGGAAATATGAAAAATGGATGCATCTTTTGAAAACATTTAAATCTAATCTGGGACTACAAATACCAAAATGACCATATGGTTATTGCATGGTATCACCACAGGTCAGAGTTAAGCCTTAACTCTGTATTTCCATACCTTTACATACTTGGATTTCCTTTAAGTTTAACCTTAACTCTGAATGTCCTAGGTTTGTGATGCTTGTTTTTCTGATGATTGCAACTTTATTTTTTTATCCTCCGATGACTGATATGTACTCTCAAGCTTAGTTCAACTTCATGCAGGTTTTGTCTGGAAATATTTTTAAAGCTTTCCTCTAGAGTTATTCATTTATGTAAATTCTTTTATAAAGTTGTTGATCCTCATCAAAATAAAATATATTCCCCAGGGAGAGAAGAATAGCCGGTAGGCTCTAGAATTTATTGAACTGAGTGTCTAACTACATCTGGTATTATCACTACATCTTAATTATCACTTCAAAAGTTTTTTTCTCCTGATGATGATAGCTCATCTCAATTGATTAGACTCTTCCTGTTGGTTTGCATACTTCCACTTTTCATGTTCTCTGAATGTATAAGTATCTCTTGTCTGTGTGTTCCATTCTATGCATCCAAAGGAGTGAGCTGTAGCTCACTAAAGCTCATGCTGAAATAAATTTGTTAGTCTCTAAGGTGCCACAAGTACTCCTGTTCTTTTTACATCTGGTAGGAGTCTGAAGAGATGTTGGTCATTATGTCATTTAATCAGGGTTGACTGTAGGAAGTGCTCTGTAAGTAATGTATTCTACTATCCTTATTTGAATTCTGGAGTGTGGGGCTGGAGTTTTGAGAAAGCTCCAAAAGTTTTCTTGCAAATATCTGGGATACAGAGTAGGAGACATTATGTGAGCCATGGAATTTGATGCTCTGAATAAAGATTTGGAAAGTTGACAGTACTGAACTAAATAATTGCAGCACATAGGATCTTTTCACCTTTGTTTTTCAAATACACTTTTGAATGCATTTTCTAACACAGTTAAAACTGCAGGTACAATTTTTCACACAAATGACTGTGCCCTCAAAAAAAGTCAAATTTGTTCTCACAAAGTGTACTTGCAAAAATTATGTAGCTTAAGTGTACAGGCAAAAAGTTGGATGTGAGAAATTGCTCCTAAAATTTCAGAGAGCAAATTGAGGCCCTTTGAAAATCTGGGATGAAATTCTGGCCTCATTGAAATCAATGGGTGTTTTGCCACTGTCTTCAATAGGGCTAGAATTTCATCCAGGGATTTTAGTTCTGCAGAGGACATTTATCAGCTTCTCATATTGTCCAAGAACCAAGTTCCGACATGCCACTGCTAGACATGCACCTCTTTTAGTAGAACTACCTCTTTGGGCCTGATTCTTTACTTTTATGCAGTGGGAGTTTTGCCTCTGTACAAACACAAAACTGGGCCCCAAGGGATTAGCCTTAGAAGTAAATTCAAATGAGAATATGGATTTTCATGATCATTAAGGGGAAGGTGATGTATTAGTGATATTAAGATTTACAGCAGAATTATTGTGAACTTTTCCTAAATTTTTCCATTGTTTGTGTAATTGCTTAGATCTTTTTGTTTGTCGAGTTTACCAAAATATAGTCAGACAGTGGGCTCCATAAAGAGAGCCCAAATATTAAAATACATTTATTCCTCTCATCTGCTTTCCTTTTGCTCTTCTCCTTCACTAATACCAATGTCAGTTCAACAAATACAGTATGTGGGCAGAACTATGAAACTATTCTGTTGAAAAAGATTATTTCATTCTCCTGCTATTAAAATAAAAAGAAAAGGCCTTTTGTACCTTTTATATGTGTGTATAACGATATGCTTGTATACTTCCAATCTCCTTTAACTTAACAAGGAAGTGATTCATTGGGGAGATTATCTAGGTTTGAAGGACTGTCCGGATATGGCAAGCTTCCATTTACCTAATAAATTCCTTCCTGCAAGAGAAAATAATTTTCTACTTGTGAATAATGCAATACACACAACCTGGAATCTGTTTTTCCCTACTAATAATTCTAGTTGTGTTCTGGAAGAGCCACTAAGAGCTTTCTATATGTTTGCGTTTGGGTTTTAGGTACACCCAATCTTCCTGCTTTAATGCACTTTCATATAATCTAGTTTTTTTTAGTTTATACCTTCTGATTTCTTTGGAACAGATGGGAGGTGGAATCCTATAAGCAATGTATTTGATGCTGTGAGTTTGTCAGGTTTGAGATGAGAGGAATTTTTGTTTGTTTGTCTTTTTCTTTGCAAAGAACAGGTTTGTTTGCACAGAGGAAATAAAAGCCTCTTCTGATTAAAATTTAAAATATTGCTGCTTTTCCTATCTGTCTAGAGTAACCAATTATTAAACAAATACCCCTTTTAATATAATCTGCTATATTTTTAGGGCTAGCGAGGTCATTTCTATTGCTGTCCTAAATATTGGTTGTAAGGTCACATGATGCCAGTACATTGATACCATGAATTATAATCAGCTTCAATTTCCTTTGTCTGTACATGGAGTGGCATTTGGGTTACTAAGAGTATGCAGTTTTTCACTTTCTGCTTTTCACAGCTGTCCTTCACTCAGCCTGCTGGGTACTTTGTCAGACTATGTATTCAGCTTTGCTGGGTGTGCAGGGCAGTGAAATAGTTTTGGTTGAGCCCGTTGCCCTCCCTGCTATTCCCCTGGCCCTTTTCCACACTAATGGCAGAGCTCCCTGTCATAGTTTATACCATTCATTTGATTATTGTGGGCAAATGGAAGACCTGACACTCATCCAGGACAGTGGAATGTTTAACACAGCAAAGAAGTGCTGTACTGTACAGTATTTTGGTGCTAATAGCAGCTTTTCTATGGGGATACATTCTTGCAGCAGGAGAGGCAGGAGTGGGATAAACCACAAGGGTATCTGCAGTATTGCTTTTCCTGAGCCATGATTATCGAGAGGGTAAAACTCTTGAGGGGGTGTGACACAAATGCCCCTTGGCAAAGGATCCCCTGTTCTTTGCAAATAACTGTTGTCTCTGACCTGACAAACTCACTACATCAAATATATTGCTTACAATGTATTTATCCATAAGGGTAACATGTAAGGTCTCTATTGAAAGCTTGCAACTTACTGAGGTTCACAGTCATGATATGTGTTGTGGCAGAGCTCTGACTTTGCCCCCATGAGTCCTGTACTCCTAGGAGGTTTATACTAGCCTCAGTGGTTCACTGTGACCCTCCACATAGCCCTTCTTTCTCTAGGGCCAAGGTTACAGTCTACTGAGCCCTTTTCATCATAGGCTGCAAGTAGGTTGGTGAGAGAACTCCCACAGTCTCTGTTGTCCCTGGGGGTTTATTTCAGAACAGTTTAGCCTCCTGTCCTGACAGGGGCCTGTGTTCTCTTCCCAGGAGGTGTTTCTGTAGTGGCAGGTTGGGGGGGAACCTAGGCCCGCCCTCTACTCCGGGTTCTGACCCAGGGACCCTAATGGTAGCAGCTGTTGGCAGCCATCCTTAAACTGCCAGAGTTGCTACATTTCCCTGGGCCACTTCCCCATAGCTCTCCTGCTTCTCTCTTCTTTACCCTTACCTTAGGGCTCCTTTACCAATGGTTTGAGGGTGTCTTCATTAACCAGCCCTTCAGCCACACTTCCTCTCCTCTAGCTCCCTGGCTCTCCCCTGTCTGACTGGAGTGAGCCTTTTTTATAGTATCAGTGGGGCCTTAATTAGAGTCAGGTGGTCACATTAGCTTAATGGCCTCACCTGACTCGTTGCAGGTTAATTAGAGTCAGGTGTTCTCATTAGCCTGGAGCAGCCCCTGCTCTGGTCAGTCAGGGAACAGAAAACTGTTAATCCAGTGACCAGTATATCTGCCTTCTGCTATTCTGTTGTACCCAACTGGCCTGAGTCTATCACAGTATGTATGGCTAATAATTAAGGAATAATGTCATTATATTGAAATGTATACCCTTATGGATTTGATGTTAAAAGAAATCACAGGGGAGAAATATTACTTGATGACAGCCTATTTATGCCGATGGTAGTTGCCACCCATCACTGGTTAGCCTGTGATGTAATGCAAGGCTCAACTGTCTACCATTGCTCTACCACAGAACAGTCAATGGAAAACCCTCAAAGATACCTGCAAACCATCAAAACCACATGGAGGTCACAGCAACTTTATAACAGACAGGGAATTGCCTGCTTATGAATAAAGACGAAAGATTGTTTCAGGATAACATAGAGTGAGGAGAGGAACTCTGTATCCAATCGCTGAGGAGCTGTATTGTAGAGCAGGAGTGTTTTTCATGAAAGTTTGGATCCTGATTCCTGTGAAGCCAGCCAGCTCTGCAACAGACTGAATTCTGGGGGAAACCTACTTTATTCACTAGGAAAGGTAACTATTTTAATAAGTGTGGGCACTTGATCATCTTTTATGATTTTGTTTTGTATTGCAACCCTTTGTTTCCATCACTCTCTTTAGTTTCCAGTTGAATCTCTATTCTTTCTTAAATAATCCTGCTTTTATTTATTATAAGTGCTCACAAGTACTGTGTGGTTCACAGGACAGGTGGTTTAAGGTGAAAAGGTAAACTGGGGTACACTGCTGCTCTGGTGTCAGAGGATCTGGGATTTCTGTGAGTAGCCAGTGACGGACTTGATATCACAGGGGGATGCTTCAAAGTGGCTGGGGAACTGGTGGGCACCTACTGTTAATCTGCAAGGCAAAGACTGGGCTGGCATAGCCCAGAGGAGAGTGTTAGGAAGATAACACCCAGCTAGCACAGGAAAGCTTCCCTCTCACTGGAGGCAGAGGGCAGTAAGGTGAGTCACATTCTTGGGTACACCAAGAACCATCACAGAGGGCTTTTTCATCTGTGGACATATTTGATTTTCTCATTGCGCTGTTCTTCTGCGCAACCTCATTGTGGCTTTAAAATAAAAAACAATTAGCCTCTGATTATGAAACCATGTACAGGGACATATTTTGCCTTCATGTAGCTCCTTTCTTCCAAAATCTCTTCACTGACTGTATATTGGGGTGTATAGAGCTGTAAGATAGTCACTGCACAGTTGAAGTCTGGAATATCCTGTACAGCAGGGATCAAGAAGCCATGTCAGGTCAAAACAGCTGCAGCTGAGAGTTATGGAAGCTGAACCTCAGAATCAAGTGGGGACCCTCCCACAGTGCTAACTTTATGGTAGTTCAATTACTTTCTTCTTCTTCTTCTCTGTCTTCATTATTATTATTTGTATTACTGTTGTACCTAGGAGCCCTAGTCCTGGACCAGAACTCCATTGTGCTAGGGGCTGTACAAAAAGCTGGCCCCCTGTTCCAAAGAATTTGTTCTGAACTAAATCATGGTAATTGCGGAGGCATATTTGTCTTCGTAGATTGCAGGAGGCATTCGAATATAAATACCCCACACGCAGTACAATGCTGGGGAGCAAAGGGAGGAGGGAAATCTTACTAGGGAGACTGGTGCAAACCCTTCCTCTTAACAGAGGTGCCATTGGTTCTGTAAAGTACACAGGAGCAGACACCAGGATTCAGATCAGGTTTTCGGGTTTCATCTACACACAGCGCTCATTGTATCTATTTCAGATCCATGAAGGGCTGCAGCAACACACCCAGTAGGGTGAACTTGGCCTCCCAAAAACCAAAGGTATCCAAGGTCAGATGCTTTCCCCACTAAACTCAGAATGCAGCATTCACTGAGAAACATACAAACCCAATGTAACGGCGGCTCTCCATGAATGTTCAAGGTTAGATTTTCACCTGACAACAGCAGCCGCCTGAGCTATCTTCTCCCTGTTCCCTCATAATGGAGTTGTCACTGATGTTTTTCAGCATTTTGGCAGTTACTGGTTCAGTCATTACTGGGCATGAATCACATAATGAGCTGATAAGGATGGACATTACTCATAGGCATACCATGGAATTCTGAGTGCAATGTCATGGGCTATTTTGAAACCAATATCTCACACTCCCTTCCTAGTACATCAGACATTAGTCTCAACAATAATCTATTAAAACAGCACATGATTTATTTCTAAGGAAGCTTTATCAATATTTACCTTCATCTGATCATTCTTTACTTGTGGAAAACACGTCCGTATATAGTATATGCATCTTACTAGGCCATGAGATAGCAAAATGTTTTTCTGTAGAGCTATTTGGTATGACTACCCAGCTCTGTAGCTAGTTACATTGATGCAGTGACCACAGTCCATGTTGCCCCTCTTTCAGTTTCACAAATAACTGAAGTGACAGTAGTTTGGGCAGAAATTCTAAACTCTCATTTACCATTTTTTCCCTGAGGATGATTTAACTAGCTACAGCTAATCTTTCCTCCGACCCCAACAACCCCCAGCATGTATCATTAGTAATATTTTTTGTATTATTTATTTATTTGTATTATTGTTGCACCTAGAAGCCCCAATCCTAGACAGAGATCCCATTGCGGCGGGCACTGTACGAATACGAAACAAAAAGATGGCTCCTGCCCCAAAGCGCTTACAAGTTAAGCTGATCACCGTCCCCAGTCATATGAATAAATACTTTACTTGACCTCTGATATATAGATTAAAAAAAACCTGGTACTACAGAGCATAACACTGGGAATTTTAGGATGGGGAGAATAAGGGAAGGGAACAGGGCACACTTTAGAAAATCCAAGAAGAGTGTTTGGTTTGAATATTTTTGAGAACAAGAATTTAAATTTTCAGAAAGCCAAACAATGGAAAATGTAATAATCTGTTATTTAGCACCACCCTTATGTGCAGTGAGTAGAACCTCACTTCTTGAGTAGTCCTTCTCACGCACCATTGAGTAGTCTTGTGGATTTCAGTGGTAATTATGGAGTCAGGTATTTTTCAGCGTGAATGAGAGTGGCAGAATCTGGGCTATAATGAGTTAACATCTTTAAATGAAAAGAAAATTCTAGTACTCTGAATATTTTAATGCACCTTCCTGTCCTGATCATTTACCCCTAAAATGTGGGCTAGAGTTAAGTTATTGGGACCTAATCATGCTTAAACTTAAGCATGTGCTTAAGGGCAGTCCTGAATGGGAATAAACGTAAGCATGTGCTTATGTGCTTTCTTGAACAGGGGAGTGGCAGGGTGCTATCAGCAGCACCTTGATCACTGACAGTGCTGCAGCCTGGAGAAGGCTGCAGGCCCAGCTGAGGGCAATTACACACTTCCTGGTCGGGGGTTGAGAGCATCGGGGAGACAATCACTGTATTAGCAAGGTCACTGGGGGACAATACAAGGGGAAGAAACAGGCAGCAAGGGCAACTCCAGAGGAGCTCAGAAGGTGAGCCTGGGCTGGAGTGTGATGGCTGTAAGGAAGCCTGTCCTTGCGTTAAGCCTGTGTTGCATGGTATTGTTATGTGAGAGGGAAATAAATGCACACCTTGGTGAAAAATAAACAGCCTGGTGACTGCAGAACTAACTGAACTGGCCAGGCAGTGAGGTTCACTGGGTAGTGAAGGAGGTCCCCTCTGACAAGGGGTTTAGGAAGGTACTGTATCTATAGGGCTCACAAAATATTTGTGAGAAATCTAGCAACCAAAGGTGTGTACATGGGGTGTGCCCAGGCACACGCTAATGCCTGTGGGCCACATCCAGCCCCTCAGGGCTTTGGATCCAGCCTGTGGGATTTGCCCCCCGTGGTGCCACAGGCCCCACACAGCTCTCAGAAGCATCTGACACAGCACCATATCCCTGCGGCCCTGAGGGGTGGGGTAGAAGGCTCCATATGTTGCTCCTGGCACTGGCCCCCATAACTCCCATTGGCTGGGAACAGGGAACTGCAGCCAATGGGAGCTTCAGGGGAGGTACCTGAAGGCATGGCAAGGGCAGTGCACAGAGCCCTGTGGACTCCCCGCCCCCAACCCGAGGCCACACAGAGATGCAGTGAGTGGTGGGGCCAGGGCAGGTTTGGAGCATGCTGCTGCAGGTAAACGGCGCCGGGCCGGGGGCCAGAGCCCAAACCCCTCCTGCACCCTGCCCCCCAACTCCCTGCCCTGAGCCCCCTGCCTGCACCTCGAACCCCTCCTGCACCTCAACTCCCTGCCCTAACTCCCTGCTGCACCCCTCCTGCAACTCCCTGTCCTGAGCCCTCTGCTGCACTCCTCCTGCACCCCAACTCCCTGCCCTGAGCCCTCTGCCACACCCTGCACCCCTCCTGCATCCCAACTCCCTGCCGAGTCCCCATCACACCTTGCACCCCTCCTTCACCCCAACCACCTGCCCTAAGCCCCCTGCCTGCACCTCGCACCCCAACCCCCTGCCCTGAGCCCCCTCCTGCACTCCACACCCCTCCCCTGCCCCAATCCCTTGCCCGGAGCCCCTTCCTGCACACCACACCTCCTCCCACACCCCGCACTCCCTCCCACACCCCAACCTTTATGACGTTCGCCTTTAAAAAAAATAAATAAAATTCCCTGGTGCACACCCTAATGAAATGTGCTGCGCATGCCTATGCTAGCAACAGGGATAAGTCAGAAAATCCCTTTAGCAGGAGAAGAGATCAGCAAAGGCAATAAACAATGGAACCCAGCCCCAAACTACAGCCACGGAGAGAATATGTTGCAAGAACACCAGTGTAGTTGCTGAAAAATGCTTAAGCAATTTGGAAATGTCCCTGGAATGTCTCAGTCAATAAAGCACTGAAGATGACATGCAATGGAACAGATGATTTTTGTCGTTCAGAGTGTTTGCAGTTTTTCATCCACAAGGAGCCTGGGGAAGGAGTGGCCATAAAGTGACTCATAATACATAAAACAGCACTTGGCTACAATTGTGCACATACCTGAATTCATAACAACGATAATTCTATAGTCAGGAAACCCCAGTTAGGAGATAAAATAAAAATAATCTTCCATTGAGAAGTGACACTCCCGTTCTACTTACTGTGAACCCCACTCCTTCAAACTCCCAGTATGCTCCCTCCCTTTGGAGCCTGTTATGGGCACCCTCCTTCCTTCCTCTGAGGCCATTACCTCCCCTAGGGTATGCCATGATGCTCATCTGATTCCCAGCAGCCCCATTAGCGTACCCCTTTCTTGATCATTCTCTATTTTCACTTAGGTCATCTCTCTCCTTCAAGATTTTCTCTCTCCACCAGGTTCCCTGGTGCACCCACTGAGGCCACTGCGACCAATTAGGGTAATCCGCTGGCGGCCCATGAGACAGTTTGTTTACATTGACTGTCTGCAACTCCCAGTGGCCATGGTTTGCCTTTCCCAGCCAATGAGAGCTGCAGGAAGCAGCATGGGCTTCAGGGACGCTTACCACAGCTCTCATTGTCTGGGAACAGCGAACTGTGGCCACTGGGAGCTCCGGGCGGCCGTGCTGCAGATTACCCTGACAGGCCACAGGTTGCCCACCATTCAGGGCCGGTGCAAGGATATTTTGCTCCCCAGGTGAAACTTCCACCTTGCCCCCCTCCTCCCCTGTAACATTGGTTCACGGAGGGGCAAATTCCAATGAGCCTTTATAGATTCCAGGGGTCAGCCTGCCCAGGGCCCAGCTGTGCCCAGGGGCTGCTCCCCAGACCAGGTTCACCCCTTCCTGCCCCCCTTCCTGCCCTGGAGGGTGCACAGCTCCCCCCCCCCAAGCTCTCCCCACCGCACCCCGGCGGCCCCTGCCTCGAGTCCAGTCACTGGCTTTGCTGGACTTGGGCCACTGCAGCAGCTCGGCAGGGAGGAGCTGCCTTCTAGGGGCTCCTGAGAGCTCCTGCAGCAGATGCATGCTGGCAGAGGTCCCCATGCGCGCCTCCGCCCAGCACTCCCCTACCACGCTCGGGCTCTGCGGCTCCTGGGAGTCTGAGCCGCCGCCACTGCCCCTCCTGGAGCAGGAGCAGGGCCCCACACCCTGGCAGTAGCTCAGATGCCCAGGAGCCACAAACCTGAGCATAGCAAGGGGGGAACTGGGGGGCACATGTGGGCCTCTGCCTGCATGCATCTGCTGCAGCCTGCAGGAGTCCCCCTGGGGGGTGGCAGGCCACAGTCTGGGCAGTAGAGGAGGGGGGCATGGTTGCTCCTTGCTAGCGCCGCTGCTGCCTTTGCAGGGCTCTTGCCCCGCTGTGCCGCACTGGCTCCTCCATGGCTGGGGCTTGCTGCCACTGCAAGCAGGACACTCTGGCTCTCTGATGCCTCTGGAAGGCGGCTTCTCCCTGCCAAGCCAGCGCACCACTTTTTGGCGCCCCCAGGGCTGTCCTTAGGATTTATGGGGCCCTATGCAGTATTATTAAACTGGTGCCCCTATACCCGATGGCAGCCTGAGCTTGCAGCCTGGGGGGGGTGGGGGGCAGAGAGACAAGGCAGAAAGAATAACAAAACACCTGGCCCGCCTCATGGAGGGGGAGAGTCACAGTTCCCCATAGAGATCCCTGTACCCTCTCCCTCATGCAGAATGGACATGCAGAAGGTACCTAATTAAAAACACGTAACTTAACTTGGGAATAAAAAAATGTCAGTCACAGGTTTTTTGATGTGCCTTGAGGTTTGTAAGACATTTATTTGAAAAAACTTTGTAGTAAGGATGAGTCAGCTGTGTTCCTAAATACAACATTAAATATTATGGAACACATGATGCCGCTCTTCTCTGTTTTACATTTTCTTAATCAGTATTTCTAAGCTGATTATATATTTTAAATATACTCTTAAATGTACTCATTCCAGATTACTACGTATTTAACTCACTGAAACAGACACTATTTTAAATTAGTCATAGAGGTTTAGTGTGTTCATAACAATGTTCATTGCTTTTCGAAAAAGGGAACTCTAATTTACTGTGTGTGATCTCCATAACAATAGACATGTTTATGAAATTTCACCAACTTTAAAAAATATGTTTCCAAAGATTTTAGGCGTAACAAAGGATTTTATATCTTACTAAGGTACTGATTTTGCTTAAAACTAGTTCATTAGATAGTCAGAAGTAAGGAAAGGGAAACTCTTTGTCCAGCTGTCTGGAAGCAAAGGACTGTTGCTTCCTTCAGTGGGGGGAAAGGGGGAGAAGAAGGGGTGAAGGGAGAAATGGATGGACAGAAAGGACAGGAAGATTTTGGAAGTAAGTTTTTTTTACTATAGTAATTAAAATTTGTATTTTAGATAAGGATGGTCTTTTGAAGAATTTATTTAAAAAACCCTATGTCTGAAGATCCAAGCATTTAAGGCTAAAGATGATTGTGCATCTAAAAATCTGTGCAAAGATTTTTTAGAGATGTGATTTTATAATCTTCACCAACTCACTAATGAAATATTTTTAAAGCAAATTTTAAACTAAAGTCCTGTAGACTGACATGTTCTGAGTAAATATTACCGTCATGCACAACTGTTTTTGTCAGTACATTCAGAAATTGACAGTAGATACTGGGGGTTGGCAAATGCCTGTTAAATGTCTTCATTACCCCTTGAAAGGCTCTTTAACAGTTTCAGTGTTGTGCTAATAGATCCAGCAGGCTGGAGACTCTTTCTCTTTTAACTACTAGATCCCCTTCCCAGGAAGACTCAGGGCTTGGCTACACTCACACTTTACAGCGCTGCAACTTTCACGCTCAGGGATGTGAAAAAACACCCCCCTCAGCGCTGCAAGATGCAGCGCTGTAAAGCGTCAGTGTAATCAGGGCGGCAGCGCTGGGAGCGCGGCTCCCAGCGCTGCACGCTGCACCTGTAAAGGATGTGGTTTACGTGCAGCGCTGGGAGAGCTCTCTCCCAGCGCTGCCGCTCTGACCACACTCACACTTCAAAGCGCTGCCGTGGCAGCACTCCTGCAGCGCTGCCACAGCAGCACTTTGAAATTCCAAGTGTAGCCATACCCTCAGAGCCTGCAGGAAGGGTCAGAACAGGGATAGGAAAACCAGGAGAGTGGACACTAAGACCTGGTGGTGTTCCAAATTTTCAGGTGCCCTATGCAGCTGCCTATGCCTAAGGACAGCCCTGGGCGTCCCCAACTACTATCCGCCCTAGGCCACTGCCTAGTTCGCCTAGTGGTTGCACCGGTTCTGCCACCGTTGCTTTAAAGCCTTGCACTGTTTCTATTAAAGTAAATGAAAAAAGTCTATTGATTTCAGTAGGCTTTGGATCAGGGCCTTGTGGACTGCCTAAACCTTCCTGACCTCCCCCGAAGCAATCCCTACTACTCCACTGACAACCTCTCTTGACCCATGTAGCTGGCCCACCTCCAGAGTGTCTTTCAACCCTTCTGGTGCATGATACTGCTCTTTTTTCATCAGAGGACAGTGAGTCTCATTTTAAAATGAACTTAATTATGCTCAGAAATATAATAGCAATTGATGTGATTAATGGGAAGACTTGTTCTGTGTTCTGATTCCAGTGTTCAGGGCTGACTAATGTCAAGAAGTATCCTCTCTTTCCCCTCTCTCTAAAGTTTAGGCCCATTTCTACCATGCTTACTCACGCCAAATACTGCCTGACTCCTCAAGTAGAAGTAAGACTTTAGGAACTCATGAGATTACATGAGGAGTAAGATAATAATGTAAAGGAAGAATCACAGAATCGGGCCTATAGATATTGTACAGTACAGCCAGCAAGACCTAGGACATGTTAACACCAGCGTTAGCTATTAAGAAAATATATTACTTGGTGCTTCGGTTCTTTCAACAGTGTATATCTTTCTTGTTCTTCGTCAATATATTTCTACTAACAGTTATGTGGCCTTTTTTGCAGGACATTTTCCCCTCTCTTCTGTATCATATATTTACTCAGATCTTCCAATATAGTATGATGGAAAATGCTGAAATCCAAAAGTATTGTAATTAAATCCATTAAAGAAAAAAATCCTTGGCCAGTGTGGGAAATGTAGTTCTATATTCGTGATAGAGCAAAATAATCCGTGGTCTGATGAGCTGGCTATACAAAGTATTTGTGAATATTTGAATAAGAATGGAAAATTCAATCTCCAACAGCAGAGACTTCCTAGGAGAACTAGTGTGACTCCTAGTTGTACGCTGGTCTTCAAGAGTTTCAGAATCTACCTAGTCCTCTCACTTTGTCTAGTTATAGGTGAGTTCCCTTTTTACTTCCTTACAGGAGGAGGACAGACTCAAAGAAATAAGTTCTGGATCAGGAGCCAAAGATAACATGTCCCTTGTATTTCTAGTAACCTGTGTGGTGGTTGTAGATTTGGGTTGAAATCCTGGCCCCACTGAAGTCAATGGGAAAGTTCCCATTGACTTCAATGGGGACAGAATTTCACCTTTGTTCTTTAGGCTTTCCTTTTCACTCTTTTATATGAACGTTTTTCCATACCAGTCTTGTTGGTTTGGTTTTTTCACCTGGGATTCATGGGAAACTTATTATTATCTACATTTATGTGTTAGAGATATGAGCGCAAAGTATCTCTTGTCTAAAGTTATGACTGATAAACTGATGGTTTTTAAGTCCACTGTGTCTAGATTTAATACATATCTAACCATTTTCTCTCCAGTTAGGGATATTAAAACTATACATGTACAGGAGTTAATATCTTACCTTTTTTAAATCAGATTTAGCAGTAACTGAGGGAAACTAAGACCTATTTATAGAGGAAGAGTTTCACATTTCTGGCAGGAAGGTCTTAGCTCAAACCTGACAACATCTTAAAGGGCATAGTGAATGGTGAAAAGTAGAAAAATAATTTCCTTTGATTCTTCTCAACTAAATAGAATTCCTAGTTTTTAAAAATGTATGGAGATCTCTTTCCCCTCACTGTGTTCCCTCTTGTGACCCCCTTTTCCCTCCATTTCCACTTCAGTTTCACGTTTGTATTTGCAGAGATGAGGTCATTACATGAACTGGAGAATACCCTGAAGAAGAAAATAGCAAGATTTGGCATTTTGGCCCAAAGAGACAAATTTATCTCTGAGTTAAATTTCATTAACTCAATGTATTAAGAGCATCGACTTTTGTTAAACTTTCCTGAGTACTCTATATAGTGAGCGAAACCAAATCTTTATTTCTATAGATATAAATAAAAATCCATAGTCCTGAATGTCCCATTCCAGTGATACTTACACATATTGTTCAATATTGTACAGACTGATTTACAAATATACCACTGTGGAACCCTTTAAGCCTTCTAACTCAGTGGCTTACGTAGCTTAACTACAAATTCTACTGGCAACTAAAAACTGCATTGTATAATTTGACGCATTATATTTTGCAGGGCACAAAAAATTCTGTACAAGTGTAGCCATATAGTTCTGAGTCAGTACATGGGAAATACTGTAATTACATAGTAATTATATGGTCTGCGAATTTTACAGTAATTATTCTTGATTATCATATGTAGGTAATAATCATGCCTAATATAGTTGTTAGAACTCATGGCACTGCTTTAGTTTAAAGGGAGAAACAATCATTTATTATGGTATTTCAGTGTGTCCATACAGAATTTAAGACAGTCAGCTGTGAATTACAGGGCTGTAAATAATTTCATTAAGGTGTTTTGGTGACATCACAAAGGATAGGTGCAATAACCTAGCCTAGTGATTTTGTAGCGACCAGAACCAATTGGTGAAATTATAGCCCCTCCGTTCTAAAATTACCAGTTTGTTTTATATGTTGCGTTGACTCAGATCTTGGAACTCTCTTCAGTTTTCTTCGTGCTACCGGTGCTGCTTCATTTCCTCCTCCTCCCAGCCTCTCAGGGCTTCTGGCTTTTCTTGCCTTACCTCTCATCTCCCTCTCGAGAGAGAAATGGAATTTTTCTAAAGTGACAAAGTGACAGTGCAGATGGCTATAATTAGCAAACAGCTGTTTAATCTATCAGAAAAAGGCATAATGAGATCCAAATTCAGACTGGGAACAAGGAATACATTTTTAACAGTGAGGATAAATAACCATTGGATCAACTTGACCATGGGATGTGGATTTTCCATCACTTCATGAGCCTCCCCAAACAGCCCGGTGTTGTCCCACCCATGCTCTGCTCTCAAGTCCCCTCCTGCTTCCCATCTGTGTCTGCGGCTCTTCCCCCTTGGCCAGAGCTAGTAGGGGCTGGCCTCTGACCAGGGACTCGGGGCGGCTGGAGCCAGTGCTTGTGCCGCCTGCTCATCCAGAGCTCCGGGGCTGGAGGCGCTCAGGCGGCCTAGGGCTGAGGTGGCAGGGTGGAGAAGGCGGGGGAGGGAGACTCTGGGCTACAGAGGAAGAGGCGGGGCCTCAAGCAAAAGGGGCTGGGCCAGGGGCTAGGCTCCCTGAGCCCACAATTCACCCTCTGCCCATGCGTTACTAGCAGTGTTTAAATCAAGACTGAATTTCTTTCTCAGTGATAAGCTACATGCAAACAGATGTTTTGGGCTTGATGCAGAAATTATTGGGTGAAGTTCTATGGCCTATTATATATAGCAGGTCAGACTAAGATGATCACAGTGGTCCATCCTGGCCTTAGAACCTATGTATCTATGAAATTTGTCTTCAAGTGAATATTTTGAAAAGTTGTCACAATTATTTTTATGCAATAATTGGCCTGTTGTTGAATGAAATATAGAAACGACTCTCAGTGCTGAACTTCATCCCACATATTGGCAAAGTGCACTAATGTAAAGGGTCCAATCTTGTAGCCCATACTCATATGTGTCGTCCATAGGCTTCAGAGGGATAACTCATGTAAGTAAGAACTCCAGATTTGGACCCTTATGTCCATCTTCATCTTTGTACTCAGGGCTGGATTTACACCTTACCTGCCCCTAGACACAGCATCTTCAGTGCCCCCCCTGCCTACAGCTGACTTTTGTGTTTTCCGTAAAAAAGAAACTTTTAACTAACTTTTAACTTTTAGGTGCCCCAAGAACACCGATGCCCTAGGCACGTGCCTACTGTTCCTAATTGGAAATCCAGCCCTGTTTGTACCACAAAGGATGTTGATAGCTCAGGGGTAGGCAACCTGTGGCACGTGTATGTGCCAAAGGTGGCACGCGAGCTGATTTTCAGTAGCACTCACACTGCCCGGGTCCTGGCCACCAGTCTGGGAGGACTCTGCATTTTAATTTAATTTTAAATGAAGCTTCTTAAACATTTTAAAAACCTTATTTACTTTACATACAACAATAGTTTAGTTATATATTATAGACTTATAGAAAGAGACCTTCTAAAAACATTAAAATGTATTACTGGCACATAAAACCTTAAATTAGAATGAATAAATAAAGACTCAGCACACCACTTCTGAAAGGTTGCTGACCCCTGTGATAGCTTTTCAGATGTGTTTGACTTGGCGCTGTCAATGCAGACGATACATTTGAACATGAGTAGCCTCATTTCATTCAGTGGAACTCCTCAAGGGCTTAAAGTTAAGCATGTGCTAAGTCTTGCCCCCAATCCTGAAACACAAATGCATATCTGTAACTTTACAAAAGTGAGCAGTCCCACTGACAGCAGCAGATAGGGATTACGTGGGACTACTCATATTTTGAAAGTTAACCACCCAGATTGGTATCTGAAAGCGCAGGAGTTAAATCTGATGGGGGAATTCTTTGGATCTGATCTTTCTGTGTATCTCCAAAGCTATGGCTAAGGTTACAATTTCTATTATTAATTTCTGCTTTGAGATGCTTCGAACTTTCTGAAAACTGTCACCTTTGGGGCTTATACTGCTATACTTTCTCTCAGCCCAAAGGTGAATTTTTTGGAACATTTGAGTAAAAATCTCTTTGGCCACTTTTTTCCTCAAGGCAGAGGACGTATATACCAATTGTGTGTGTGTATGTGTGTGCTATCATTTGCATGTATGTGCACAAACACACACAGTGTGCTTAGAATATCTTTATATGTATGTTTTTTAACTATATCTTCATAGTAAAGTTTGCAAAATGCCTTGGGATCTTTTAGGATACAAAGTTCTGAATGCCTGTCAACTGTTATATTTCTAGCATTCAGATCTGCGATATTTATGTCTCTGCACTGATGAGTGGAGGATAGCTTTTAGATGCAGTAACCTGCTGGGAGAACAAACGTATATTCGCATCAGTCCATTCTAGAGCACAACCAGCACAGTAAATTCTGCTCTGACCAATGATAGTGAACAGGTACTTTTTGCCTTCCAAACTGGTTAGTTTGAGTTTTATTATAAAAAAGCAACTTGAAGATTTGAAAATTAAGATGGAATTCTGTATATTTCTCCAGGCTGCAATTATTTCTTTATAATTAAAAAATTACTCCCTTGCTGTTTCTCTCCTTAAGGATAATTATTTAATGTAAATGAGCTTTCCACAGACACTGCCTTTCTCTCTCTCTGGCTTTCATCTTTGCTAGGGTGGATTAAAAAGCCTGCTTATGGCTGCTTTCAGTTCATATTTGGGACTAAAACTGAAATCCAATGTTGCAATTACTGCTTGATAAAAGGCTTCTTTGTTCCTCATCACATGTTTGAATGCTGAAACCTAACTACCCTAGAGGCACACACTCATGGGTCAGGAGGCCAGGATGTGCCCTTTTCCTGTGGTAGACACTGGTGCATGGTCATATGCTACACATCATGGTATGAAAAAGCAAATGCAATTTAGCTTGGAGCATCTCACTGCGCTATCTGATGTCTCTCTTATCTAGTTTTCTCCCTTGAACAAAAGATGAGGAGCTGTTATCTGCTTAATTATAAGGTTTGTTTTATTTATTTTTCTTTGCCTTGATAGCAGATTGTTGCTACAAGGAAACTAGAGTTGGCTGTCTTTAGGCAACATACAACAGACATAGTTTGTTGTCTCGGAGCAATTAAAATGCAGTCTTTATAATGACAGCATTTAAATATAAGAACCTAAATGCAGCTTGTTGTCTTCTGGATGCCAAACGACATGAAAACCATTGCTGAAACACATTAGTGCTTTTTCATCATATTCCCTACTTTGTATTATATTGCATTCTCTTTGCACTTCTACTTCTCCTGTTTCATTGCCAAGGAGCTTTATGATTCTCTCTCTTACTTCTCCCGTGCTGCTTATTTGTCTATCGTAATTTGCATCAGTAATATTAACCTTCTAGATGCCTTGACAGAGCTGATTTTTAGTCCTCCCCCAAGCCACAAATCTGTGCAACAGTCCCAGATTCCATGTGGGACTGGAAAGGGTGGGGCTGTCTTCTTTATGAGCATACTGATCAATGCTTTGCTAGTGGTACCTTAGAATCATAGAAGATTAGGGTTGGAAGAGACCTCAGGAGGTCATCTAGTCCAACCCCCGGCTCAAAGCAGGACCAGCCACAACTAAATCATCCCAGCCAGGGCTTTGACAAGCCGGGCGTTAAAAACGTCTAAGGATGGAAATTCCACCACCTCCCTAGGTAAAGCATTCCAGTGTGTCACAACTCTTCTAGTGAAATAGTTTTTCCTAATTACCAACCTAGATCTCCCTGACTGCAACTTGACACCACTGCTCCTTGTTTGGTCATCTACCACCACTGAGAACAACCGAGCTCCATCCTCTTTGGAACTCCTTTTCAGGTAGTTGAAGGCTGCTATTAAATCCCACCTCACTCTTCTCTTCTGCAGACTAAATAACACCAATTCCTTCAGCCTCTCATCGTAAGTCATGTGCCCCAGCCCCCTAATAATTTTAGTTGCCCTCCACAGGACTCTCTCGAATTTATCCACATCTTTTCTGTAGTGGGGGCCCCAAAACTGGACATAATACTCAAGGTGAGGCCTCACCAATGCCAAATAGAGGGGAATAATCACTTCCCTCGATTTGCTTGCAGTGGTCCTACTAATGCAGCCCAATATGCTGTTAGACTTCTTGGCAACAAGAGCACACTGTTGACGCATAGCCAGCTTCTCGTCCACTGTAACCCCCAGGTCCTTTTCCGCAGAACTGCCACTTAGCCTGTCGGTCCCCAGCCTGTAGCGGTGCATGGGATTCTTCCATCCTAAGTGCAGGACTCTGCAGTTGTTCCTGTTGAACCTGATCAGATTTCTTTTGGCCCAATCCTCCAATTTGTCTAGGTCACTCTGGACCCTATCCCTACCCTCCAGCATATCTGCCTCTCCCCACAGCTAAGTGTCATTTGTGAACTTGCTGAGAGTGCAATTCATCCCATCATTCAGATCATTAATGAAGATGTTGAACAAAACCGACCCCAGGACAGACTCGTGGGACACTCTGCTTAACACCGGCTGCCAACTAGATATCGAGCCATTGATCACTACATGTTGAGCCCAACGATCTAGCCAGCTTTCTATCTATCTTATACTCCATTCATCCAATCCATACTTTTTTAACTTGCTGGCAGGAGTACTGTGGGATACCATATCAAAAGCTTTGCTAAAGTCAAGATACATCACATCCACTGCTTTCCCCATATCCACAGAGCCAGTTATCAGTTCCTCTCTATTCAGCACAGGTGAGGCCACATCTGGAGTATTGCATCCAGTTTTGCAGAAAGGATGTGGACAAATTGGAGAGAGTCCAATGGAGAGCAACAAAAATGATTAGGGGGATAGAGCATATGACTTATGAGGAGACGCTCAGGGAACTGGGCTTATTTTGTCTGCAGAAGAGAAGAATGAGGGAGGATTTGATAGCAGCCTTCAACTACCTGAAGCGGGGCACCAAAGAGGATGCAGCTAGGCTGTTCTCAGTGGTGGCAGATAGAACAAGGAGCAATGGTCTCAAGTTGCAGTGGGAGAGGTTTAGGTTGGATATTAGGAAAAGCTATTTCACTAGGAGGGTGGTGAAGCACTGGAATAGGTTACCTAGGGTGGTGGTGGAATCTCCATCCTTAGAGATTTTTAAGGCCTGGCTTGTCAAAGCCCTGGCTGGGATGATTTAGTTGGGGCTGGTCCTGCTTTCAGCAGGGGTTTGGAATAGATAACCTCCAGAGGTCTCTTCCAAACCTAATCTTCTCTGATTCTATCTCATTATAGAAGGCAATCAGGTTGGTCAGGCATGACTTTCCCTTGGTGAATCCATGTTGACTGCTCCTGATCACCTTCCTCTCCACCAAGTGCTTCAAAATGGATTCCAGCCCCGGAGTACCCACAGAGTTGGCACCCATGAAGATGGGCACTATATTTGCCTTTTTCCAATCACACAGGATCTCCTCCAATTATCATGAGTTTTAAAAGATAATAGCCAATGGCTCTGCAATCACATCAGCCAACTCCCTCAGCACCCTCGGATGCATTGTATCCCACCCCATGGAGTTGTGCGTGCTTTTCTAAATAGTTCTTAACCTGTTCTTTCATCACTGAGGGCTGCTCACCTTCTCCCCATACTATGGTGCCCAGTTCAGCAGTTTGTGAGCTGACCTTGTTTGTGAAGACTGAGGAAAAAAACCCAATGAGTACTTCAGCTTTTTCCACATCATCTGTCACTAGGTTGCTTCCCCTGTTCAGTAAGGGTCCCACACTTTCCCTGACTTTGTTCTTGCTCTTAACATACCTGTAGAAACCCTTCTTGATACCCTTCACATCTCCTACTAGCTGCAATTCCAATTGTGCCTTGGCCTTCCTGATTTCACCCCTGCATGCTCAAGCAATATTTTGATATTCCTTTCTAGTCATCTGTCCAAGTTTCCACTTCTTGTAAGCTTCCTTTTTGTGTTTAAGCTCACCAAAGATTTCTCTGTTAAGCCAAGCTGGTCGCCTGCCATATTTGCTACTTTTTCTGCACATCGGGTTTGTTCTTGCAACCTCAATAAGGCTTCTTTAAAATACAGTGCGCGTTCTTGGACTCCTTTCCCCCTCATATTAGCTTCCCAGGGCATCCTGCCTATTAGTTCCCTGAGATAGTCAAAGTCTGATTTTCTGAAGTCCAGGATCCATATTCTGCTGCTCTCCTTTCTTCCTTTTGTCAGGATCCTGAACTCAACGATCTTATGGTTACTGCTGCCCAGGTTGCCACCCACTTCTACTTTCCCTATCAATTCTTCCCTGTTTCTGAGCAGCAGGTCAAGAGAAGCAGGGCCTGTCATTTGTTCCTCCAGCACTTGCACCAGGAAGTTGTCCCCAACACTCTCCAAAAACTTCCTGGATTTTCAGTGAATTGCTATATTACTCTCCCAACAGATGTCAGGGTGATTGAAGTCCTTCATGAGACTCAGGGCCTGTGATCTGGAAACTTCTGTTTGTTGTCTGAAGAAAGCCTCATCTACCTCATCCTTCTGGTCTGGTGATATATAGCAGACACCTACCACAATATCACCCTCGTTGCTCTCACCTCGAAACTTAACCCAAAGACTCTCAACAGGCTTTTCTTCAATTTCATACTGGAGCTCTGAGCAATCATACTGCTCTCTTACATACAGTGTAACTCCTCCACCTTTTATCCTCCATCTGTCCTTCCTGAACAATTTATACCCATCCATGACAGTGCTCCAGTCATGTGAATTACCTCACTAACTCTCTGTTATTCCAATCACATCATAGTTCCTTGACTGTGCCAGGAGTTCCAAGTGTTCCTGTTTGTTTCCCAGGCTTCTTGCAGTTGTGTACAGATACCTAAGATAACTAGCTGATTGCCGTACTTTCTCAATATGAATCAGGAGGCCACCCTGGTTGCACCCTCGTACTTGTGTTTCGTCCCAATATATCATTTCCCCACTTACCTCAGGGCTTAGGTCACCTTCCCCCAGTGAACCTAGTTTAAAGCCCTCCTCTCTAGGTTAGCAAGCCTGCTTGTGAAGATGCTCTACCCTCTCTTCGTTAAGTGGCTCCCATCTGTTCCTAGCAATCCTTCTTCCTGGAACAACATCCCGTGGTTGAAGAATCCAAAGCCTCTTTCTGACACCACCTGTGTAACCATGCCTTTACCTCCACAATTTGATGATCCCTACCTGGGCATTTTCCTTCAACAGGGAGGATGGACGAGAACAATACTTGCACCTCAAACTCCTTTATCCTTCTTCCCAGAGCCACATAGTCTGCAGTGATCCACTGAAGGTCATTCTTGGCAGTATCATGAGTGCCCACGTGTAGAAGTAGGAAGGGGTAGTGGTCCGAGGGCTTGAGTAGTCTCGGCAGAAGCTCCATCACATCCTGAATTTTAGCTCTAGGCAAGCAGCACACTTCTCGAGTTTCCCAGTCTGGCTGCCAGATAGATGACTCTGTCCCCCTTACTTAAATAGAATGCAGATTACTATGGTGGTGAGCGAGGTATACAAATTCAGATCATATGTAAAGAAAGTTAGGTGATATTGTTCCCCATGAATAACCTTGCTGGCTTCTCTCAAATTCCTAAAGCCAGTCCTGTGCCTTGAGATAATATTTTAGACTTTTATAGTGTCTTCCATCTAAGGCTATCAAAGTGTTTTACAAATGTTTGAATAAAGGGCATAATCCAACCCTCACTGGGAATTTTCCCATTGAGGTCAGTAGAGAAGGACAAGAACCTAAGTCACAAGACCCCACAATGGCCTTGTGAGGTAGGTAAGTATTGGTATCTTCATTTGAGGATAGAAAAATTGAGGCACGGAGAGGTGGAATGACTTGCCCCAGGTCACGCAGAAAATCTGTGGTAAGGATGGGAGTAGATTCCAGACGTACAGTCCCGTGGTTTAACCACGAGAGACCACATTGCACAGACCTCAGAACCAGAGGTGGCAGATTTTAAAAAATAGACCTCGCAGTTAGGTACCCAAGGTCGACCACTAAGGGTAACGTCTACACTGCAAGGATATATTTCGAATATTGCTTCAACTGATTCTATAAAACAGATATATAAAATCGTTAGGCGTCACATAGGATCACTAAATCGACTGTGTGCGTCATAGGTCCGCCAAAGCTTAAACCAGCGATTATCAGAGCGGTCACCTGTGGTAGCTATTCGCAGCTATCCCATAGTCCACTTCCGGGCTAAAGCCCAGTGCCTGATGGGCGAAAAAAACATGCCCCGGTGGTGGCTGGGTACAGGCCTCAACCCGCCTTTGATGAAGGCATGCAGACACCTTCGCGCCTTTTTCCAGAGAGGCAGTGAATTGACAAAGGATAGCACAGCAACATGCGACCTGAGATCAGTAAAAAGCTATCTGACTGAACCGTTGTCACACCTCGCACTCGGCTAGACTAAACTGAACCAGGAAATGCAACGGCAGAGAGAGGCAGGAGGCAAGCCTATTCAGAGCGCGAGACAGCGAGACGAGATGAGGCAGAATTCTCCAAACCGCGGCCCCGCGTTTGGGAGCTACTGCTATTAACGGGCATCGTCTTACCATCTCGAACGCCGATTTGGCACGGGAACAACAGACTGGTGGGACCGCATTGTTTTGCATGTTGGGACGATTCGCAGTGGTTGCAAAACTTTGCATGCTAAGAGACTTCCTTAGAACTTGTGACTTGCTTCCCTTGCCTACAAGGAAAATGCCATTACAAACATGAGAGCAGCCCTCACAGTGAAAGAAGTGAGTGCAATAGCCCTACATGAAAGCTTAGACCCAGTACGCCAGAACAGCGTACGGTCAATCGGAAATGCCATTGGAGTGGGCAAAATCACTGTGGGGGTGCTGTGATGCACAAGTAGCCAACAATCGTTAAGAGCATGCTTCCATACGAAAGTAGTGACATCAGGGAAACGTGCAGGTGATAGGTGGACTGGCTTTGCTGCAATGGATCTCCTAACTGGGTGGGACCATAGATGGACCCATATCCCTACTGGCCCAAAGAGCGCCAGGGGCACAGTACGTAAACCAGCAAGGATACTTTCTAATGGTGCTGACAAGCACTGGTGGATTCACAAGGGACGTTTCACCTCCACATACACGTGGGAAGGGCCAGGATATGGGTTCAGCACGCTCTTGCATTCTTCAGGACACCTACTTTATAAAGCGGCTGCCAAGCCAGGGAATTACTTCCCAAACCAGGAAAATAACCGTTGGGAACAAGAGTTTGAAATAGCCTGCTAACCCTTGGTGCCAGACTAGCCCCCATGAAGCCATAGCTCCATGAAGCCCATACCCACGCCTGGACAGTGGCAGAAGCGTTTCCAACTCAGAGAGCAGTGCCGGATGGTGGTAGAGAAATGTGCATATATGGCCGTTAAAGATCCGCTGGGCGATCATACCTAACCACTCGCTCGAAGACCCAGCAACCAGTCAACCGTTTCTATTGCTAGTGCTGGCGTCTACACACATCATTATCGAACTAAGGGGGAGACATTTAATGGCTCGGTGGGAGGCTGAGGCAAAGCCACTGGCCACTGATGTATGACAGCCAAGAGACCAAGGCACATTAGAAGAGCACACTGCGAGGCGGCTGGCCATCACAGACAGCCTGAAAAGATTCAGCAGCGGACCACGGTACGGTTGACTCTGGTGTGCTTCCCCCATTCCGATGAAAACCACTCCGACATTGAAGGACCTCATCCCTGTAAAGCAACCCAGCCTTACCCTTTGATTACAGGTTGGCGAAAAGGAAAATAAGATTCAGTCTCGTAAAAATCTTTCCTGATTCTTCAATTTAAAAGATCAATTCCTTGTAATCGTTAAAAAAATCCAGTATTTTTTCTTTATCACTTTTCCCTATAGCCAAACACACCACACCACTCCCACAACAAAACGAGAAAAACGAACCCTCCAGACGGCCCGATTTTGGATGTATTCTTTTTAAAAAGGAATTTTAAAACGAGGCAGGAGAAATTATGAAAGGTACGCCTGGCCTGTGCTTAGGAAGAGGAGGAAAGCGAAGGCCATTACCGCACAATTAACATGCGTAATCACAGAGCCTTATGCTTTGAACTCTCCCAGGGGGTGGCGGATAAGGCGGGTGCATGAACAGCCGTCCTTCCATATAAAGCGTTCTCACGTCTGGTAGGGAGACAGGGACGTAGGGGCTTGAGGGTGGTATACAGTGGCTGCAGCGGCACTCTGCACCACGCGCTGTTCTTCCACCGAAAGATCCACCATATGCTGGAAAAAGTTGCCGCACAAATAAGCACAGATCACGTCATCTCGCCAACGCTGACTCCTGCACTACACCTCTGATTCTTACCTGCCTAACCTTCAAATCGTTTCACTTGGCATCTTTCTGAACTTGCTACCAATAAACATCTTACCAAAAACATATATCTGTTTACAACCTACTCATTGTGACTATCAATTAATTCTGTGAACATTTACCGCGTTCTTCTTCTTCCTCCCCTATCCCAGAAGACAGACCTCGGGATGGCGTACGGCATGCCAGAGAAGGTCAGCCCCATGGGGGAGGGAAAACAGGAGATAAAGTAGTAAAAAGATACATTTTACAGAAACAATGGTAGTGAACTCATTTCACAAAGAACACTATGCCACTCTTAGACACAAAATGTGAATCTTATACAGGCCTTTTGCATCGTTTAAAATATTCAGTGTCTGTGATGTGTGGCACACACACGAGACCAGAGTTGGCCACCTACGTCCATGCGCGCATGGTAAGGCTTAAAAGTTTGACTCTCCACCGTTCATATACACAGTGATCTATATGATGCTGTTCCTGTTAAGAGGAA